>NC_092639.1:6119477-6174013 GCF_039555335.1 Amphiura filiformis | reverse complement strand
CTTGTCTATACGAGATCAAATTTTAACCCCCAAAATGGATTTTATTACATGTCGGACTCTACTTGTTCTATTAGGATACTTTGATTCGTTTCATAACATGATAAACATAACATTTTTCTGCATTTAATAATGCGTTTTTTATCATTTTGGAACGTCATTTTTTGCTACCAACCGCAACGTAATCGCCATACGGTAATTCCACGATTGACCAATTCACAATAGATTTCACCCTCTAGAGGGCATAATAACCGATTTTCGACTAATGTAGCTTGCCGTTCGTGTTCCCGTTTCACGTGTCACGTTTCACGTACATTTCGCAATCTCTCTAATAATGTCGTTAAAACGCGGTAAGATGGTAAAGATGTATATAATATTTTGGTGTATCTCGGTAATGCGTGGTAATAATGTCGTTAAAACGCGGTAAGATGGTAAAGATGTATATAATATTTTGGTGTATCTCGGTAATGCGTGGTAATAATGTCGTTCAAAACGAGATATGATCATGATGAGGGTAATGATGTATATAATATTTTGGTGTATCTCGGTAATGCGTTGTAGCAGTAATATAATAATGTCGTTAAAACGCGGTAAGATGGTAAAGATGTATATATAATATTTTGGCGTATCTCGGTAATGCGTGGTAATAATGTCGTTCAAACGAGGTATGATGATAAAGATATATATAATATTTTGGTTAATCTCGGTAATGCGGTAATGATATAATAATGTCGTTAAAATGAGGTGAGATTATATAGATGTATATATACAATTTGTCGGTGTATCTTGGTAATATGGGGTAGCAGTAATATAATAATGTCGTTACAACGTGTTAATATTATATACTGTAGATATAACATTTGTTGGTCATGCTGTTCAATTCTTGGATTTTTTTGGGGAAAATAAACAGGGCTATAAGGATATAATGTTGCATTGATGGTTACCTCCTTGAAAAAAAAACAACTCATTATTTCCGTCGGTACATCCCCTGGTTTCGAAAATCTGGCTTCGCCACCGCACATACCGTATTTAAGAAACAAAAAATAAGCTATAGTAAAACAGAAGCTGCATGTTGACCCCTTCGAAAAACAAAGCTAATATAAAATATACGGTATAAAATGATAATAATTATGTATATATATATATCGTTTGAAGGTGAACATTAGATATTTTTTCTCACCTGTCTGCCTGTCCTCTTGACAGTCTCCTTAGTGTTAATTAAATGTTAATTTTAGTTGCTTTGAAGATGGCACTCGCTCAATCCTCTGAACGCTCAGACCTCTGAAAAGGACTCTCTACTCTCTAAATTCCAGGGACTTATTAGAAGGACAAAACCTTGAAAAGACTTAAAATTCAAATCTAATGGATTTAAATTTTACTCTAATAAAGATTTGAATTTTAAGTCTCTGAAAGGTTTTGTCATTCTAACAAGTCTCTTAGACTTATTTTTAAATCTTAGGAATTTAGAGAGTAGGGAAAGATTAAAGTAATTAATGGTTTAAGAGACAGGCATAGGTAGAAGCTTGTAGAAGATACATGTAGCACCAAATTGAGGTACCTATGAATAGGACCTTCATACACATTTTACACTGTAACTTAGAATACAATTTGCCGACTTTACGAGTCATTCGTGGTGTACGGTCACAAATGAGCAAAGCAACAACGAAGTGCAATGTTCAAAGTGACGGCTTAAAGGCCCATGCGCACAGTTTCCAACTCAATACACCTTAGCACACATTTTCGTCCAAGAGCTCTCAAGCAAGCAGTGATTGTCTCCGCACAGTCTTTGATTACACTGCACGGTTGAGTGTAGACTATGCCATAGTCGAATTTTATTAAAAATATGTTATTATTAGTCATGATGAACCCATTTCGTTGAACTCAAAATTATACTGATGTTTATTAAAATTAAAGTATTCAATAGTAAAATGGTCATAAAGAGTTAAAAATATCAGATAATTAGTGACAATAAAAGTAACTGAATGCAACATTATCTTGCATAATTATAATGGCTCACTTTAATACTGAACAATTCTGATTTTGGAATCTACCAGTTTATTGATAGCGAATCCCGAAAATCCAAAACAGAGGGAGTGCGGTGACTGAATAGATCAGGTACAGATGTGAAAATCTATCAGTTGCACACAAATCAATATAAATCAGAGTTTTATGCTTAAATGTAATGGCCAGAGTATGCAAAATGGGCAAGTGGACTACGGAGAAGTCTAGGTTGAGTGCATAGCAATGTAAAAGCTGTGGAGTTTTTCCCTAAAAAATGGGCCTCTTTGATTGGTTTTTGTCGAAACCTCAAGTGTTCCCTTCATCCAATCAGAATTTATTTATATGAAACGAAAGCAAACACTTCCACCTAAAACACTTTTCGTCACTAGGTCAACAGATAACGCAATTCAATGTTATAGCAAGGCGAATGTGGAATATCTGTTGAAAACTACCTATCCAAGCACACTTTTTTGACCAAAAATGTAGGTTTTAAAAGTCAAAACCTCAAGTGTTCCTTACAATATTTTTCAAATTTTATGTCATTAAATGAAAAAGCACATTTATATTGTCCATAATTGTACTAGCATCACTAGAATGAGCCAAGGCCAATTCTCTTTAAATTGCAAATCTTGTGCAAAAAGTCATTATTTTCGCCTTTTTTGTCATACGGTTGTAAATTCAATGATATACAAAATACAAAATGATATGAATTTGTATCTTTTCATAAAAAATGCCATATTTATTTCACTGAAGTTCAATTACAACTTTGGAGCAGGGATTAAAATCTCATTGGCATAGGAGGTTAAAATTATTAAAATTAAAAAAAAAAAAACATGAAAGAATTTATGGATTTGATAAATTTTGCTTTGTATTATCCGAAATTATGTTCAGAGCACATCCCACAACATACATGACACAGGTATCTTAATCAAATATAAATGTAACTATTGATACACCACAGATCATAGTAAAAGCTTCAGTAATAATTTGAATCATTCTTGAAAATAGTTAGTGAAAAGCATGTACAAGAAACTTTTGTTTTGCCTTATATTATCAGAAATTGAGCAATTTAGAGAACATCTTACGACGCAGGTAGCTGCAAAATTTAATTATAAATTTCAATACTGTTTCACTACAGATAAAAGCTTTTAGAGTTTGATTCCTTCTTTAATAAAAAGCAAGTAAAACATTAGGCTTAATTTTACTTTATATTTTCTGAAATTAAGTTCAGTTCCGAGCACATGTACGACGCATCTCATGCAGCTATAAAATTAAATATGATTTTGCTATTGTTACCATACACTAGGGCTTTTAGAGCTTTATACCTTTTGTGAAAACGTGCTATACATCTCATGTGCGAATGATAATCCAACTTGCTATTGTTGCCCTACAGACTATGCTTTTAGAACTTCGTTCCTTCTTTAGTGAAAAACGTGCTAAACATGCCTTGTGCGAATGACAATTAAACACGTATTCGCATACAATGATGAAGTTTCCATCTGCAAGTTTTTGCAAGTTTAATGTGGGAAGTAAATTCTTAATAAAGCGTTCTGAAAGAAACTTGTGTGAAGTGTGAAGCGTATTGTAAGAGTTTGTCCATAATAAAAATTCAATACCCCTATCATAGGGGGACTGCTCTATAATCCGACGCTTCTACAATCCGAAGGTTCTTTAGTCCGAAGGTTCGCTATTCCGAACATGTGTTCATAACATTCGCTAGTCCGAATTTTAAAAGAGGTTCTCTAATCCGAAAAAAAATTGAAAAGAGGTTCTTTATTCCGACAATTTCGGACTATAGAATCGTTTTGCAATTTCGGACTAGAGAACCTTTTTTTTAAATTCGGACTAGAGAACTGATTAAAATTCTGATTAAAGAACCGCTTTTTATATTCGGACTGGGGAACCTTTTTTAAAATTCGGACTAAAGAACCTTCGAAATAAAGTGCTAGTGTTCAACTTTTGTTAACCCACATTTTGATGGTTAACCAATTTTGACATCCCTGTCATCTTGCACTCATAATTGTTTTTTAAGATACGGAGTTGAAACTTACACGCAGGATGAATAAATAATATTTGAAAAATTCACTTTGTTTTGTTGTTCCATAGACCTTTGACAAAGGTAATATTTGTAACCAAATATTTTGCTTGGACTATATTATTGCTCATTTTTCAAACCTACGCAGCCACTATTTTGTTTTTCTTATTCATCAATATCAGATCAACAAAAATCGGCCATATCAGATCATGTCACATTTATGACCATTTGACGGTTCTATAAACACCACATCTTCTAGAAACACTACCAGTGTTGCTAGTCATCCCACATAACTAAGAAACCAGACAAGTAGGTTTCGAAACTTCGAGTCTCCATAAAATGTGAATACTACATGGATATGTTTTACATAACTTTAGCTGCTAAAAAAATGCACTAATCCTATCAGAAATGAGTCAAGGAAGCCACATTCTTACATATAGTTATTGCGTTATGGCAAATAATACGACAAAAACTAAATGTTTTTGCTATTTCCCCTCCCAAGCTAAAAATCACGCACATAGGGGAAAGTATAACCCATTGACACAATGAGCCTTGGAACTCATTGAATCCATAGCTTTTTTTATGGTTGAGGGCTTTATTTTTCTCATTATTTGAGTACACCGCTAACTCAGACACCGCTCCAACTTGCTTTAACAATCAATTGCCACACATTAAGCTGAATTTTGACTCAGTTGCCAAATTATGCGATGCATCGCTTGCTGCTTTTGCATATATACCAATCATGGCGATATTCAAAATACCACAAAATACATTTTTAGAACATCCATTGCTGTTAATAATTATTGTTTCAAATTAGTTCATCTTCGAAAGTTAATGATCGATGAAGGTTAATTAATTAGCAAAATAATAGAGCACGGAAATGATTGGTTGATGCTTACACGTGACAAGCGACATCGTTCGGTAGTTGAGATGTCTTCAACTAGCAAAAGCGTTTTTGCCTCAGCGATTCGTCTGAATTGATCTGAAAACGGAAGTAAACACTGAGCATGAGTGAGAATCGTTTTCTGCCAAAATCTGTTTTACATAATGGTACAATACACAAGCCAAAGTATATAATATATCTACGGACATTTGTGGCAGATTTTGATTTTAAGCTTGGAGCGGGAGGTTGGAATGTGTTAAAACTTCGTAGTTTACAAAGTTATTAGAGGTTATGTGTGTTGATAACCTGCAACAACTACTCATATGTAAAACCACGAAAACATACTTCATTCATTGTGTCGTTTGCTCTCATATCCAACCAAACAATGGATAACGGTGTTCAGTAATAGGGAAAATGGAAATTTTTCTCATGCACAGCGTTTATGATGCACCAAGCTGGCTCGACTATCTGTGAGTTTACTTACAATGTTTGAAGCCCGGTCAGTGAATAAATTATTCTGCGATTTTTCTTCTGTGAATATATATGACTAGATTAGTACAACTTTCAATTAATAATTGGAACCGAAGCTTGGTACATTTGGTTCTGCTTTACTTGTAGGCTTACTTGAAACTATATGAAAGTGAGCCCTTTCTTCAGAAAGAAAACGGTGTTATTACAAATATCACCGTAAGTGTAATTTCATATGCAGATTTGGCTAGAAGGAACCGCCCATCGTGGTATCAGGCGAATTGGAAGGAAGCACTTTCCTTTACTTTTTTCACTCCAACTCTCTATTGGCATGTAAAAATTAGACATAGCATGGACCTTCCCGTTCATATGGCATGCATGAAATAAGTGAAACATTTGTAAACGCTATTGAAGATAATTATGTACTTACAGATTGTCAGGAACTCCTGAAACAGATAAGGGTTAAGGATTATATATTTTTGCAGAGACACGGGGTGTTTAGCAAATAGATATTGGATAACTTGTTTTTTGCATGTGGCACACTTCAGAGATATGAACTCTTGCGAAACTCTCAGCAGACCCGATCATAAAACAAATCAATGTGATGTGTGGGAAAGATAAGATGGAGATTTTAACGATGTTCAACCTTTACTAAGATCGAGATATACTGACGCGAACCCCTCCGGACAAATTGCCTCTTGACAAGTGTTCCTTTAGTCTGCTTGAAGAAAACTTTTTTTGCTCAAAAATGTACAACTTTTTTGAGAGCACACAAGGAACGTACTTGATGAAAAGTGACTGAACGATATTAATTAAAATACTAATTCTTTTGAAGATCTGTGTCTGTATCAGTAACGATGGCAATTTCAAACATTTTGCAGTTCTTAAAGTTATTTATTACTATCACAATCATATTATTGAAAAACAATGACGAACTAAAAGTATCAGCCCAGTTACTGGTGAAACCTCTATGGGAAGTTTCTACCAATGCCACTATTTCGTGTTTTGTCAACACCAATGAAAATGTAACACATTTTAGAGCAAGTCTTGGTCAATCATGCAGTCTTCAGGTAATGTCACCTCAAGGAACTATCATCCAACTGCAGATACATGGAACAGTGAATGAGCCTCTTAATCAGTCATTTCTGTACATTGAACGCACCGGAGACCGAAATATTTGCCCTAATAAGTATTTAGTTTTTAAAGAACTATATGAGTGGTGTAGTTCTATTTTAATGCAAAGAAATGTCACAATGACACTGCAAGGTCTTGCCAATGTATCAATCAAGGACAGAGCAGCTGAAGAAGCAACGCATGTATGTCCAGAAGGTAACCAGGATATCAAAGATATTGAAATAAGTCAGAATTCTATTTGTAAGAATGTACAAGGGTACAATACCAAGGTAAAGTGTAAATTGTATGATAATAATAAGTGTATAATTGACTTCGAAACTAATTGTGACACAAAACTTGGACATAGAGAAGTAATATATCAATGTAATGACCACGATATGTCCCAGAACCACAAAGCTTTGGTTATTTATCCAACTGATGTGATAATTTTAGATCTATCGTATAATACTTTAGTCGAAATAAATGACAAAAGTTTTCAAGGTTTGAATTATATTCAGTCTCTCAATTTAAACAACAATAATTTGGTGGCACTCCATGTTGGCGCATTTGTGGGATTATCAAATATGAGAGATATGTTCCTCAATTATAATCAAATAGCTCAATTGAATGTAGGAGTTTTTCAAGGTTTGAGTGAACTGAGACGTCTGCGTCTTAATTACAATAGGCTGGGTACTTTGCCAGAAGGTATATTTCAGGATTTGACCAATTTGGAATATCTGAACCTCGGTAGTAATCAGATATCCCAATTGAATGTAGGAGTGTTTCAAGGTTTGAGTGAACTGAGGCGCCTGTATCTTCAAAGCAATATGCTGAGTATTTTACCCGAGGGGATATTTATAGATTTTACCAAATTGGAAGAAATTTACATTGTTTTGAATCAGATGACCCAATTGAATAAAGGCGCGTTTCAAAGTTTGAGTGAACTGAGTTATCTTGATCTTGATGCCAATATGCTGAGTACGTTACCAAAGCGGATTTTTCAGAATTTGACCAATTTGGAAAGTTTGGGCCTCAGTGAAAATCAGATAACCAAATTGCACGAAGGTGTGTTTCAAGGTTTGAGTAAACTGCGATTGTTGTTACTTACTTTAAATATGCTAGGTAGTTTACCAGAGGGAGTATTTCAGGAATTAACCAATTTGGAAGTTTTAATCCTTAGTTTTAATCGTGTAACACAATTATACAAAGGCGTGTTTCAGGGTTTGAGCAAACTGAGAAATCTACAGCTTGACAGCAATCTACTTGGTACTTTACCAGGGGGTGTATTTCAGCATTTGACCAATTTGGAAGAATTGTACCTCGAACAGAATGAAATCGTGCAGTTGAATGAAGGGGCGTTTCAAGGGTTGAGAGAACTGAGAGGCCTTCATCTTGATAGCAATTTGCTGAGTACTATACCACAGAAGGTATTTCAAGATTTGACCTATTTGGAAAATTTGAAAATCAGTATCAATCAGGTAGCTGAATTGAATCAAGGGATATTTCATGGCTTAAATGAACTGAGACGTCTGCGACTTGATAGGAATTCGCTGGGTACTTTATCGAAGGGTATCTTTCAGGATTTGACAAATTTGGAAAGGTTGTACCTCAAAGAGAATCAAATAGCCCAATTGACTGAAGGAGTGTTTCAAGGTTTGAGTGAACTGAGACGTCTATATCTTGATAGCAATAGGCTGAGAAATTTACAAAAGGGTATATTTCAGGATTTGAACAATTTAGAATACTTGTACCTCAAACAAAATCAAATTACCCAATTTAATGTAGGGGTGCTTCAAGGTTTGAGTAAACTGAGACGTCTATATCTCGATAGCAATATGCTGGATACTTTACCAGCGGGTGAATTTCAGGATTTGACCAATTTGGAATATTTGTACCTGGAACAGAATCAAATAGCTCAATTGACTAAAGAAGCGTTTCAAGGTTTGAGTGAATTGAGGCGTCTATATCTTGATAGCAATATGCTACGTTCTTTACCAGAGCGTATATTTCAGGATTTGAACAATTTGGAATACTTGTACCTCAAACAGAATCAAATTACCCAATTTAATGTTGGTGTGTTTCAGGGTTTGAGTAAACTGAGACGTCTATATCTTGATAGCAATATGCTGGATACTTTACCAGCGGGTGAATTTCAGGATTTGACCAATTTGGAATATTTGTACCTTAACCAGAATCAAATAGCCCAATTAACTGAAGGAGTGTTTCAAGGTCTGAATGAATTGAAATATCTATATCTTGATAGCAATATGCTGGGCTCTTTACCAGAGGGTGTATTTCAGGATTTGACCAATTTGGAATATTTGTACCTCAATGATAATCAAATAGCCCAATTGAATAATAACGTGTTTCAAAGTTCGAGTGAACTGAGACGTCTGTATCTTGATAGTAATAAGCTGGGTATTTTGGCAGTTGATATATTTCAGAATTTGAACAATTTAGAATATTTAGATATTAGTGACAATCAGATTATACAATTGGATTTTGTATTATTAATAGAATTGAAAAGATTGATGTCTCTGTTTTTGATAAACACTATGATGGCAAACATTCATATACCAGAAGGTGTGTATCAGATCTTGGGAAATTTGAGAAAATTTTCTTTTTATTTGAATTTGTCATCTGGTGACAATGAGACACTGATTTTGAACATGTTAAGTAGTTTAAGCAGACTAACTCTTTTTGAAATTGGAACTAATAATGTAACAATGCTGCCACAAGTATTGAATAACAAACCAGAACTGGAAACCCTTCAACTTTCCCATATGAATATAGTTAGGTTAGTGTCAGGAATATTTATGGATTTAAGAAATTTGATAACCCTCTACATTTCAAAGATTGGTTTGGTGGAATTGAATAAGGGAGTATTTAATGGCTTGTTGACTCTAAACTATCTATATGCAGAGGGAAACAATTTGAAACACTTGGATAAGGATGTGTTTGAAGGTTTAGTGAGACTAACAGGTCTATACCTCCAAAATAATCATTTAACACAATTAGACCTTGGCATATTCAAGGATTTAGACAACTTGATATGGCTCAATATTTCAAGGAATGGGTTGGTGGAGCTCACTGATAACGGTGTATTTGATGGTTTGATTAAGTTAGAGTACATAGACGCAAGTCATAACCAATTGAAAAGGCTGGATAAGGGAGTGTTTCACAGTTTAGTGAAACTTAGAAATTTATACCTACACAATAATCATTTAACACAATTAGACCTTGACATATTCAAGAGTACAGAGCATCTCAATGTTTATTTGTCATATAACAGAATAAAGGAAATATCAAGTAATATGATACAAAGTAGCTCTGTGGAATTACACCTCTTCAATAATCCATTGACACTGATAACTCGTGATAGTTTTTCTTCCCTTGTAAAGGGTTCACATGTGTCGGTTAACCAACATGAGGTTTGTGAGTGTTACGTAATCACTAGTAATACATCTTGTTTAGCGACTGATACAAGATCACCATATCTTACATGTGATCAGTTGCTTTCTCAGACGGTCCTAGTTGTTGTCATGTGGCTTATTGGTTTGAATGCATTTGGGGGAAATATATTTGTTTTGGTTTTTCGAATCGAAGACACCACACCAAATAAAGTCAACTCTGTTCTGCTGAGTAATCTTGCCATATCTGATTTTCTTATGGGTGTCTATATGTTAATTATTGCATCAGCTGATTTGTATTATGGAGAACATTTTCCAATGATGTCTGAAAACTGGAGATCTGGTATTACTTGTAGAATTGCTGGGGCATTGTCAATAATCTCCAGTGAGGCCTCTGTGTTCTTTGTAACACTTATCAGCATTGATAGATTTATATGCATTAGATTTCCATTTTCAACCAAAAAAATCACAACAAAGTCATTAAAAACAATAACAATACTGACATGGATTATTTCATTGGTATTAGGGATTATCCCATCTGTCTTAGCTGGAAGGAATGTCAAATTCTATGATAACTCCCATGTGTGTATTGGCCTTCCACTTGCCTTGACTGAAACATATACCACTTACACTTCATTCATATGGAATGGGTATGCATTG
The DNA here is from genome assembly GCF_039555335.1 of Amphiura filiformis. NCBI lineage: Eukaryota > Metazoa > Echinodermata > Ophiuroidea > Amphilepidida > Amphiuridae > Amphiura > Amphiura filiformis. Next base: position 6,163,446 of record NC_092639.1, on the reverse strand, counting down.
CTTGACAGATCCGTAAATGAACTTGATACTCTTAGTAATGGGCTATACTTTTCAAGTGCAGTGTTCTTGGGTTTGAATTGTATATGTTACTTTGTTATACTTGGATGTTATATTGAGATAGTGAGAGCTGTCAGGAAGTCTTCAAAAGATGCAGGGCGCTCCAGTGGAATGAATAATCAGATTCGACTTACCACAAAGGTTTCAGCTATTGTTGCCACAGATTTCTGCTGCTGGGTTCCAGTAATCATTCTTGGGATATTGGTACAAACGAGGGTGATTACTCTGCCCCCTTCTGTATATGCGTGGTGTGTAACCTTTGTGTTGCCTATCAATTCTGCTATTAACCCGTATCTATATACTATATCTGAGATTATTTATAAAGCAAACCAAAATCCGCCTCCTCAAAACACACCAAACGTCGGTCAATCAAAAGTTACCAAAACTACTAAAGCTATCAGTGGTTCTGCTACATTAGAGAACCAAAAGGTTGTTACTTCGCCTGTGTAAAATGAAAATTTGGGATAGAATGAAACAAACGAACTCATATTGACCATAAAAACGAATAAAAACAGCCGGATCTCAACACGCGATATTCACGATTCCCGCGCCAAAATTGCCTGTGGCAATGACGTCATATGGTTATTTGTGCTCATTTGTCGTCATTTGTCGTCAAAGAGAATAATGAAAATTGGGCCTTGACACCCTAGAAATATCGAAGAAACTACATAACAATATACCCTGCATTCTCAAAAAGAAGGAACAGAATAAATAACAATATTATAGGAAAGAAATAGACAGAAAAAATTAAGGGAAAACATAAGGAAAGAAAAAGACAACAAAAAATGTGAAACATGAGATTTTGATTGCGTAATTAAATTTGTCAAGACTGTCCCTGGACAAATTAAATAATATATTTCAGTGACTTGTCTTATGTCATTGAATTGAAAAAGTTGTATCTTTGTAATGTGTGGTAGCATGCAGTAATATTATAATGTTGTTAAATTGAGGTACAATTGAATAGGTGTATAAAATCTGTGTCTTGTTAATGTGTGGTAGCAGTAATATAATAATGTCGTTAAAATGCGGTAAGATTGTAGGCCCTATAGCTGTATATAATTTGTAATTATTTATTGGTGCTGTCCAATTCTTATCGAGATATGATTGTATACGAGCGTAGATATATGCAATTTGTAGGTGTATCTTGGTAATGTGTGGTAGCAGTAATATAATAATGTCGTTAAAATGGGTAAGATTGTAGGCCCTATAGCTCTATATAATTTGTAATTATTTATTGGTGCTGTCCAATTCTTATCGAGATATGATTGTATACGAGTATAGATATATGCAATTTGTAGGTGTATCTTAGTAATGTGTGGTAGCATTAATATAATAATGTCGTTAAAATGTGGTAAGATTGTAGGCCCTATAGCTGTATATAATTTATTATTTATTGGTGCTGTCTAATTCTTATCGAGGTATAATTTTAGGTGTATCTTAGTAATGTGTGGTAGCAGTAATATTATAATGTCCTTAAGGATGGGGTATGAACGTTTGGACAGTATTTATTGTGGGACATTAGAGCACATCAGACATATCGAATTGCATTCTGAATACAAAGAATGTCCTGATATCAAATAATTTTGATTTTTTGAAATTCGCAATGTAATACACATTTTATGGCAAATTGATATTTTTGATATTTAACAGTACTCGAAGTAAACTTTATAAATCTGATGATTTAAACTTTGGTCGAAGCAGCAAAACAATTTTCATTTTCATTATCTGAATCAATATATTATTGAAAAATAACACTTTGGTGTTTTGCAAAAGTTCATTCTACAAATCATATACTTTGAAAACTTGCTTAGTTTCAGCCCTCTTTACAACATAACTCGAGAACCACAGGGCCTACAAAAGTATATCTGTGATATTTGAATTCTTAAAGTGTATGTAGGTGGGATGAAAAGCCGACAATCAATTGCAAATTTTGACCTTTCGTATTGAAGATATGGATTTTTCCCCAAAACACCAAAAAAATTAGGTCTTCTTGGGAAAAAAATCCATATCTTCAATACGAAGGTCAAAATTTTCAATTGATCGTCGGCTTTCCTCCCAGCTACAGGACTGTTAGATATCAAAATGTGAAAAATATCAAATTTTAATAATTTGTCATAAAATTTGTATTATATCGTGAATTTCAAAAATGAAAATTATTTGATATCAGAAAGACATTCTTCGTATTCAGAATGCAATTCGATATGTCTGATGTGCTCTCATGTCTCACAAAAAATACTGTCGAAACGCTCAAAACGCTCATTCCAGATCCCTTAAAATGAGGTAAAACTGTATAATTTCGAAGAAGCTACAAGATAACAATATACCTGCTGTATTCTCATAAAGAAGGAACAGAATTAATAGCAATATAATGAGACAGAAATACACAGAAAATTAAGGTGAAACATGGGGAAATTTGGAGTCATTAAATTTGTCAAGACTGTTGCTAAACATTTTTCATTTGATTGAAAAAGTTGTATCTTGGTAATGTGTGGTAGCAGTAATATTATAATGTCGTTAAAATGCGGTAAGATTGTAGGCCCTATAGCTGTATATAATTTGTAATTACTTATTGGTGCTGTCCAATTCACAAATGGTAGGTTATAGTGTTGCTTTCCATGACCTTTATATAACCCGACATTTAATGTTATTAAAACGTTTTTATCTAAACCAAACACCCAAAATATAACATGTTTAAAACGTTTAAACACAAGTTTGTGTTTGCTGGGTTATAAATGTGTTTTTGTTTGGGTAAAACGTTTTAATGACCTATTCTGTGAAGAGTTGAATAACTTTATGTAAGAATGTTTTGCAGCAATTCACCAAAGATGTTTTTGAATGTTATTAAAAACGTTTTTATACCTTTTATATCCCGTATGTATACTAACCCGCTTTTTAAACGTTTTCGATTTGTATTGCTAGAATATAACATAAATGCATTTCACCAAACCAATTACCATATTCTACGATAATGTTAAAAATGTGATGTTCTGTGAGCATGGTTCACACGACAAAGATAATTTGTTTGTCAACCATGTAATCATAGTATGCAATAGCCTATAACACAATACCGTAAAAACTCGATAGTTAGCATGTGCTTTCTATCGCCCGCTTTTAAAACATGCAAACATCAAGAGCCCCATCCACAAATGTGTGTCTCAACCCCATTAGCCCAGTTCGGTTTTGATTGCACCATTTTTCAATTCCAACTACCAATTTTGTCAAAATCAACTCGCGAACGTACCCATGGATGGTTGATTTTGCAAGCCACACTAGAAATATCGATTATCTCTGCTGGTTATATTAGAAATGAAGTACTGGTTGGACATTTTGGCAGTAAGTCGCAAGTGAAAAAGGGTGAAATCAAAACAGATATTCTGACAAAACTATAATAGCTAGACCCACACGATGTGCCGAGGTGGGAAATATCTTTCTTTAGCGAACTATAATTAAATTTAAAAAATAATTTCGAAAAAAGCTCACGGGCGAAGTTGAGGCCTGTAAAAATAAAAAAATCTTATACAATTTCATGCCTAATTTTAATACCAAGATTTTTTTTAAAAGGTATATCCAAGCACTATGTTTTTAACTGACATTATTGACCGAGAAAATAAAATTCATAGCAAAAGGTGTATCTCTGAATTGTGCTGATTTCAACATGTATCATGTATAACTTTTAGCGCGACTATAAATAACAATAGAAGCTCATATCCCAGCCATAGATGCTATTATCTATTCTAGCTCCACTTACACCTTATTCATAACCTATAATTAAAGACCCATTCAGTGATCCTAGCGCAAGTGTAAACAAATAAAATTGTTTATAAATTGCTTAAAAGTGAAGGATAAGTCATTCAAATTGTAATTTGATATTTTTGAAATGAAGAATATTATTTGGCCCACAGCAGAAAACAGCAGCATTGACGAAGTTGAAGCCCCCATTCAAATGCACGTAGCTAATTTATATACTGTCAGTATATAGGCCTAAATTACAAATTACATAACCACTAGCAGGCTATGTTAGCACATCTATATGACAATGACAAAGGTACCAAAATATTGTGATGATTTTTACGATCGTCCGGTTGAGCAAATTACTGAATGGGCCTTTAATATTTCTGGACCTTTGGACGCATTGTAAATAGGTATTGGCATTACTTTGAAAAATCAATGTAAATAGTTTTCATGCCTCTCCAATGACCATGACTAATCATACCCAGGAAAATATGCCTGGAATTGGAACCACGTGGGACAAGCAAACTTAAAAATATTTTGTTGCAAACTTAAATTTGGTTTGTTAAAAACTGAAAAATTATTTTTCTTTGAAACTAAAAAATTATTCATATACATACCGTAATTATATATTTTATATATTTTTTATATAATTTCATATTTATATTTATCGATTTCCTAGATGCATGCTAACATTTCAAAATATAATTATATCACCGAACATAGTGCATGCACACTGCACGGAACCTTGGGCTAATTTGCTCGTATCAAATTCATCCTGATTATTATATATATTTTAATGTCAACAAAATGCGCGATATGCGATCTCAGCAGGATTTGAATGTGCGTGACTTGTCGAGACAACTGGATCTCAAACATGCTGACAGTTCTTTAACCCCATGAGAACTACCGGCCGATTGGCTAAAATGAAGTTTTCATTATCAATCAGACCAATCAGCAACATTTAAGAATAATTTCACCACACACAAAAATTGGGGTGAATTATTTTCAAAGCTTCCATTCTGATTGGTGATTAAAGTGAAAATATCATGTAATTGACCAATCAGAGGCAAATCAGGCAATGTTAGATCGGCAGGTAGTGCTCAGGGGGTTAACCCAAATACTTGGCGCGTACGTTGTCATAATGATATCGGAGTCTTAATGAGAAGCACTGGCAACATGGAGGGAACAAAGAATGAGAATACTCACAAGGATGGAGAAAATAAAGCTTGGAATTTTGTTTTTAAGACATTACATTATTATTTATAATTTATTAGTACTACGAGGGCTGGTCAATAAGTTCCCGCAACTACGGTGTATCTCCGCTCATGCATGACTTGGATGACTGTTACTTACGCTAAATACAAGTTTGTACTTTTGTCTTTCAAAACAAATATGTATTAGCGATGCTGAACACTTGATTACGTAATGACATTAGCATAAACACAATAGCGTATGGGCACTGCCTGATTTATGGTCAAAAGTAGTCAAGAAAATCTCGCGCCAAATTGAGGTATTGTTACATAATTCCAAATATCTCGAGAATAAAAGTACGGAATCTGGCGCGGTTTTTGCAACTTTGTAGACCGATAACATAGAAATGATGCTGTACTCTTTTTAGATCTATACCATTTTTATTAAAGGAATGGGATCGTGTTGAATACCTCCAATTTTGAGTAGGCTTTATCACCCGTTGTTCTTTACATAATTAGAGATAGAAAGATTAATCGATGACAAAATTTAGCCAATGGTACCTGGTTTGATTGGGTATCTACTGATTATTAAAAAGGGAGATCCCAGTGGTGAAATCACAAACATTTCTTTCTTAATGAACCCTTGTTTTCAAAAGGTCTTGTTTTTGTAATCAAAGTAGCACACCATAGAGAGGCTCTGGATTGAATAAGAAATTTGAATTTCGAAAGGTGTGCCTAATTTTAGCATAAGACTGGGTATAGCAATTTACTCACACAGCTACGGTTCCGCAAACCTTGTATTAGTCATATTTTTAGAGCTTTTTTGATGAAATTTTACTTTTTTCATACATTTTGGGTACTTTCAATCATGCATACCATCAACGCATGCGCATATTTTTATTTTTATTGCAACATATTCTATTGTCCTGACTCTGATCTCTCATACCATACCAATAATCATATTTGTTTTGTTTTACTTTGGAGATAATTTGGATTCTTTCCTCCACCATGTGTGCTCTTTTCTCGCGATTTGTACACCTTTTTTTGTTTGTAGTTAAGGCCTATTTTTGGTGAAGTTCAAAGATGGCCCATTTCCTCATCTACTGACGGATACATTTCTTCTTTCATAATTATCAATTGAATATACTCAGATTACCTCATACCAAAAATAAGGCTTGTAAACAACTTTGGTCCTTACTTCTGCTTCTTTTTATTACACGTTTCTCAACTACAATTCAAATTTCCCGCCAATGTTGACAATTGTCAGTGTACATATAGTAATGACTTTATGCAAATGAGATTACGTAATTAAAGGTACTCTGATACTAATTGTTGTGTGTTTTGAAAGACAAAGGTACAAACTTTATTGATCATAAGTAACAGTCATCTAAGTCATGCATGAGCGGAGATAAATAATGGTTGCGGGATATTATTGACCAACCCTCGTATTATCACTATTATTATTAGGGCTGGAAAAAGTACTGAATGTGTTTTGGTTCTCGTGCAGTCAATTCTCTCCGTAATTTCTGGGATTTGTCAGGTGTATTTTTTTATCAGATTTTAAAAATATTTTTAGAATTTGGAATACTTTAGGTAAAATACAGACTTGACATTAAGAGCTATTAAGTATGAAATAATTTTTCAAAAATTGAAGATGCATATAACACACGGACGAAATATTAAATTGGGGTAAAATGGGGCAAAATGTGCACGCAATCTTATATATAAAATATAATGATAAATCTTTGCGCGCTCCGCCGACTTTCTTCACACAAAACTTTTTGCGTGCTCAGCGCCTTAGTTCCGGTAAATAATAATTTGTCTTGAGTCTGTGTAAGCGGAAGGGGGTCATAAAATTTTTTTGACTCGTGATAGGGGGTCGAATTTTTTTAGCCCGCGATAGGGGGGTCGTAAAAAAACTGACTCCGGTCACCGACATATTCATGACCCCCTCCGAAGAAAATGACATCCCCTAATGTAGTGAATTTTAGTCAATTTCGGACATTTTGCAATTGTTCTGTTATTATCAAATTTATTGCTAACCTTAAAGTATTAAGATTAGCAACTATTTTAAGCTGTTGCGATTTGGTAGTTCACAGTATCTTGCGAATGGTAGTGAACATTGGCAAAAATTACATCAATAATTTCACAGCGAGTATGTAGTAGAATTCAAATATCGCAGATATACTTTTGTAGGTCCAGTAGTTATGGTAGTTACAACTAATGTAATAAAGAGGGCCGAAACAACAAGACTTTTTTTAAAAACGTTTTTAACAACAACAACAATAAATCAAGCATGGTTTGTAGAATGAACTTTTACAAAACATCAAAGTGTTACCTTTTAATAATATATTGATTAAGATAATGAAAATCGATATTTTCCCTTATGTTAATCCTTAAAGGACTAAACAAAGGTTAAGTTTGAAGCTTTAAATCAAAAAGAATTATAACACCAGTCTAGCCCTTGAACAGTATATGGTTTAAAATTAAATACGTTTTATTCCGTACTCGTGGTAATAAACATCGCAAAAAAGTAACCAACCCCCCTTTAAATAATGCCATTATCAAAAAACGGGCGATTGTATTACAAATCTGTAAAATGCGTTGGAAGCAGAATTTATTTCTGCACATTGTGACACCTCATTTGTAGTAATTGTCTAAATATTGACGTACATATAAACCATTTAAACGTACATGTAACCCAAGATTTGAAAGTTACAGTAAATTATATTGATTTGTATATTTCAGTATAATGGATGGAAATCTGTGTAATGTTATCTGAGTGTTTTTGTATTGTATGTAAGTGCAACTTTCAAATCTGTACCTCACTACATTATATTGACCGATGTTTTTTGTTTGTTTTTTCTTTTTTTGTTTTCTGGGCTATCGTATCATATCCCTGATCGTATCAAATGAGGTGTCAAAATGCGCAGAAATAAATTCTGTTTCCAACGTCTTTTACAGATTTGTAATACAATCGCCCGTTTTTGAATAATGACCAATTTAGGAGGGGGGTGGGTAGTTACCTTTTTTGAGATGTTTAGCCATGTTGTCTACAACTACAACATCATTTTGATCAAAATTCACAAAATCATTTGTGTGAAAAACAATTTAGAAGTGATTATAAAGCAGTCATAAATACTCAAATTATTTACTACTCTTGAATGAATTTTAGAATAAAATGTTCCTGAGAGATCCAAAAACTCATTTGAGTTATTGAAATTATTTTTCAACTCCGTTCGTAACATTTTGTGCGACAACCAATTTATTTTCTATTAAGCCGAATATAATCGGGTTTCATGATTATGTTAATAGTGAGGTAGAGAAAACAAAGTTGACACAAAACCACAAAACTAGGTATATGTAGATTCTGTCGGTTACTGAAATGAATTTTAGAATAAAATGTTCCTGAGAGATCCAAAAACTCATTTGAGTTATTGAAATTATTTTTCAACTCCGTTCGTAACATTTTGTACTACACAATTTCTTACATTTTGAACGACAACCTGAAATGATAAAAATGTTATTGGTTCAATTTTTTCTATTTTTCTTGTGAGTAAGGGGGAAGATCTTTCAGATCTTTTGCCCCCACCTGTCACAAATTATTTACTACTCTTGAATGAATTTTAGAATAAAATGTTCCTGAGAGATCCAAAAACTCATTTCCCCCACTAACTCAGTGGGGGAAAAACTTAAAAATAGTCACATCATGTTGTATCTCAAATTGTTCCTCTTATTACACGGAATAAAAAATAAATCAATTGTCATATTCTTACGGTGCTTAATTCAGCAGTTAAAGGTCGAATAGGTCAAATATCAAAAAATTCATACACAGAGGTCAAAATTAATGGGCCGATTTCATCGAAACTGGTCTTAAATCACTCTCCTTAACATAAAAAATCTCAAACATATACTTAATTCAAAACTTAAGTGCATTTTTGTATTGTCATGTCCCTATTCAGAGTTCATGCATCCAAAGTCCAATATGTACACGCATAGTATTTGACCCATAATTGCATCCGATTCTGAGGTTATACATTTCTCCAATAAATTATTTTCCTATTTGGTTTGCCGAGAGGAGTAATTAAAGACAAATTTCGATTGAATCCGTGCATTTTAAAAATTTGGCCTCTGTGCATGAGATATTTGACATTTGATCTTAGTTACTCTATAACTCCATAATTAAACACCCAAGTGCAATATGACAATTGACTTTTTTAAATATTTTTCTATCGAGTGCACTATATTCTTGTATCACACGAAAATAAGCCATTCAATATTATTATTATTATTTATATCAGGCTTTTGCGGTAAAATGAAAATTTAAGCTTACCTACCCACCGGGTTTAACCAATGTGTATTGTAATGTAAGCTTACCTTTTGACCTTCTTGTTTTCTGTTCTTTACTCTCCAAAGACAATTTCGGAATAATAATTTATAGGTTGTAGATGTGGATTATATTCCTGAGGTTATCACCAGCCAGAATTGCCGCGAATTAAGTTTGTGATTTTACTTGTTTATACAGTACGAAATCTCCTGTGAGCCATTACGGTGTCTGTATTGTTGTGCTTGGTAACGCGCGACGCGTACGAGATACCCGTACAATATTTAAAAAAATATTGTATTGCATCCGGGTATTTTGCAAATATTGTACAATATACAGTTTTATTGTATCGCTCAAAAGCCTGATATAAATAATAATGATCAATAACATTGATCGCATATGGGCCGCATTATATACTTCATACTCAATGTTCCCCATTTGCAACTTATCTAAATTTATATGGGGTGAATTTTATGTTACCGCTGGTACATCCGAAAGATCTCTCCATACTTGTACATTTTCGTCAGAATACATCACCTCCTCCATTCTGCCGTCAAACAGTTCAAATACTCCACCTAGAATAAGGAAATATATATTGTGTTTACAACCACGATGATGATATCGAGGATGATGATGATGATTCATTATGATGCTGATGATGATGATTAATGAAGATAATGATGATGTTGACGACGATTAATGATGATGACGACGATAATGATGGTGTGATGATAATGATTATGATGCAGATGATAACAATTGACCTTTTCGGTAAATCCCATAAGCCTTTGCGAGTACACCTGAGAACTCGTCATTTACGTCACGCCGATCTGCGCCGATGCGCACATCGTTTATGGAACATCGTTACTGCGCATTGCAAGTCGGCGTGACGTCAAATGACGAGTTCTCAGGTGTACTCGCAAAGGCTTATGGGATTTACCGAAAAGGGGAATAGGGATCATGATAACCTACCTGTGTGAATAAATAATATTTTCTTCCCTTTAAATATTTTTGGGTTGGTTTTCAGGTGCTTAATGAGATGGTAAGTTGCCTTTCCTGTGTACACTGGACCCAAAAGAACTCCTGTTTGTTGAGCTACACCGTGTACAAACTCTGCAATAAATTATTGAAATAAATCTATAATAATAATGCTCAATTAATCAGATAATTAATGAAGCTGTTTTAAGTTAATCTCCTGTTTTTTTAAGTTAAGAACTTCTGTTTGTTGAGCTACACCATGTACAAATTCGGCAATAAATTATTTAAATAAATCTTGTAATAATGCTCAATTAATCAGATAATTATACAAATGAAGCTGTTTTAAGTTAACCTCATGTTAGGAGTTAAGAACTCCTGTTTGTTGAGCTACACCATATACACATTTTGCAATACAATATTTAAATAAATCCATAATAATAATGCTCAATTAATCAGATAATTAATGAAGATGTTTCAAGTTAATATTAACTTCGTTTGGTTTTATGAATATTTGTTATTTCAACACATATTTCTGTATGCGTTTTACAAGCACAGGCACCACCGCTTAGAAAATGTTATTAAAGAGGTTTGTTGTCCATCTTCTTACGCTGTTATTATTTTATTTATTAGTAATCATAAATACAATGTTGTGTTCTCAGAACATTAAGTTACATATTAAGGATAAGATCATTGACAGACGCTGCCGCTTGGAAAATATCAAATTTGTATTTTACGACGTTTGACATTCTTTTTGTCGCGAGCGACAAGTCTTTGACTATGCTTCAGTGGTCATGAAATGATTCAAAAGATAGCCTCTGTCCCAAATATCCTAAGCGAATTGTCTAAAACTGCTCTGAGGATATTATCTATTTGTCTCGGAGCACAAATCGGCTGGGACCGAGACTAGTTATCTACAGCATGTCTCAAAAAAAATTGTGCAAGTAAGAAGCGCCCTCTTTGGTAATTAGAAAATACCGTTGTGACATGATGCTTACATCAACGTCAAGGGCGTAGTCTTAGCTCTCAAATGCCGTTTGTTCTGTTCAATTTGCTTGTTTTTTATCTCGAGATATATATGTTTAGTTAACAACTAAAGGGTAAAATCACAATTGTGCCACTTTTACTAGGGAATGTAAATCAATGATAGCATCAAGTTTATCAAGAGTTCCTTTGTGAAATCAAAAGAATGCATCAATTACACAACAATACAAAACAGTTTTTACTGTTTTTACTGTTTTATCATGATACAGGTATAAGGCCAAAAAATATCGTTGTGTTGCCCTCACGCGCCCGGTTGTAAATTTTGAAAATTCCCGACTGGCATTTTTATTTTTATTTTTTATTTTTGTATACACTTTTTCTCATATTTTTCATATTTACGTGTTTTCCCCCGTTTTTTCCACCATTGAAAATCTTGCCGACTCAGTGGATCGAATATAAAATGAACGTCGATGAATCTGACTTGTTTTGTACATCGCTAGTCTCTTGTCACTTGCTTGAATTCTCGATCACGAACTGTGCACGCCACGTGCAAGCCAGTCTGTGTTAAAGCCTATCGGAATATTAAGCGTAATATTTAGTTTCGTATATTCATTAATTTATCAAATCAAAATTCAAGAAGAAAATGAATAAATGTGTAATATTTTCACTCAAAATACACTAAAATATTTTGTAAATGTTTTTTGATGAATTACAAATATTGATGAAAAGATTTATATGGTGTTTTACCGTTTTACGCTTTCAAATATTCATGAATATATTTCTAAAATTAAAAAAGTCTTTCGGAATATTAAAAAAGCGTACTATTTTATCAGTCCGTATAATTCATTAATTTATCAAATCAAAATTCAAGAAAAAATAAATAAATATGTAATATTTTCACTCCAAATACACTAAAATATTCTTGAAATGTTTATTGATGAATAAAAATATTAATAAAATGATTTATATGATATTTACCGCTTCCAAATGTTCATAAATATATTTTCAAAATTAAAAAGTACGTGATGCGTCACCGGGAGGTCAATCGTTGTGTTTTGAATTCGTGTTGTTTATGGTACATGTACCGTTACCATGGATTTCGCGGTATGTATGACTGCAAAAAAAAAAAAAATCCCGACCGTCTGACCTCCTGTTTTTGGCTTGTGAGGGCAACACAACATTTTTTTTTTTGGCCTTAAAAGATTCTCCTTTCTATTCCACTTAGAAACAGATTAAAAGATAAATAAATATATTTCACATTCTGCTGTAAAATTAAATACATGAGCATTTTATCGTGGTAAATATTGTTGTTTTCTTTGTCAGTCAAGACATGTTAAAAGACAAACAAATATTGCACACTTATAGGTTAATGAACGCTTATTACTTGTTGGGAGAGAAATTAGACAAAATAATGCACGCGCGCTGATGTTGATGCGTCTAATGCACGAGCCCCGAATGGGGGAGTGCATTAGACGCGTCAACATCAGCTATCATTGATTTACGATTGTACAGCACTCTTCCCCATTAAAAGTGGCACAATTATGACTTTACCCTTTCGTTGTTACTAAACATATCTCGAGATTGAAACAAGCAAATTTAACAGAACAAACAGCATTTGAGAACTAAGACTACACCCTTGACGTTGATGTAAGCATCATGTCACAACGGTATTTTTGAGACAGGCTGTATGAGCGTGTTTATAGTGGGTGTAACCGGAAAGATTACAATAGCCATTGATTTCGCAGTACTACGCTAACTATAAGCACACTCATAAGCACTTACGAATTTTCCGTTTTGATTTTACCATTTTAAACTTCCGACTGAACATGTTTTTCAAATTCAACGCGTGAATCTACCCTAGTAGAAGACCGTCCTGTAGAGTTCGTGACCAAATCATAGAACAATGATTTGAAAGTTGTTTTGGGATCTTTGATTGATTCTGAATCAATTTAGCTTGGGCTCACCTCCTGAAACTTCCGGGCATTCCGGGGAGGGGTCAATCAAGGTTACATGGGGGTCAAATTTTCAGAATGCCCCAATTATGTCAATTAATATATCAAATTACTCGTGTGGTCATGAGGACTCCAAAGTGTATAGTTTGTTATGTGTCAGACCTTTCAAGAGGGCGCTATGATGAAAAATGTTCATATGTCAACGACCTTTTTGAATTCTGACCATAGTTAATAACGTCCGATTTCGGTGAATTTGGTGTCTAATTATATGTTTTCTTGCATGAGAAATACAACTACGCAACTTAAAAAACTGTACAAGGAACCGATGTCCTTTTAATTAGGGGTGGTGCAATAATTATATGTACCCCGGGGGTGAATTATAGGGGGGCAAAGATTTTTGGCAGGCCAAAAGGGGGGCAAGCATTTTTGGCAGGTCGAAAGGGGGGTCAAGCGATTTTTGGCAGGTCGAAAGGGGGGCAAGCAATTTTGGCACAGATATTTTGGGCACCGTTTCTATATTACGCCCTAACATATGGGGGTCAAATTTTCAGAATGCTCCAATTATGTCAAGTAATATATCAAATTACTCGTGTGGTCATGAGGACTCCAAAATGTATAGTTTGTTATGTGTCAGACCTTTCAAGAGGGCGCTATGATGAAAAATGTTCATATGTCAACGACCTTTTGAATTCTGACCATAGTTAATAACGTCCGATTTCGGTGAATTTGGTGTCTAATTATATGTTTTCTTGCATGAGAAATACAACTACGCAACTTAAAAAACTGTACAAGGAACCGATGTCCTTTTAATTAGGGGTGGTGCAATAATTATGTGTACCCCCCGGGGGTGAATTATAGGGGGGCAAAGATTTTTGGCAGGCCAAAAGGGGGGGCAAGCATTTTTGGCAGGTCGAAGGGGGGGGTCAAGCGATTTTTGGCAGGTCGAAAGGGGGGGGCAAGCAATTTTTGGCACAGATATTTTGGGCACCGTTTCTATATTACGCCCTAACATATGGGGGTCAAATTTTCAGAATGCTCCAATTATGTCAAGTAATATATCAAATTACTCGTGTGGTCATGAGGACTCCAAAATGTATAGTTTGTTATGTGTCAGACCTTTCAAGAGGGCGCTATGATTGAATTCTGACCATAGTAAACAGCGTCCGATTTCGGTGATTTTGGTGTCTAATTATATGTTTTCTTGCATGAGAAATAAAAAAAATATACAAGGAACCGATGACCCTCTTTTGCAACATGGCTGCTAAAAGCATCCATATTGTAAGGGGTGGTGCAATAATTATGTGTACCCTGGGGTGAATTCTCAAAATGGTCTGCCAAAATTGCTTGCCCCCCTTTGGCCGTGCTAAAAACCTTGCCCCCCTTTTGACGTGCCAAAAACCTTTGCCCCCCTTTTGATGTGCCAAAAAATCTTTGCCCCCCCCCTTACACATGCAAGATTTTGGGGAACCCGAATTTAAAACCTTAAATTGTCTTAACATATAATGCGAGCGCAGCGAGCAGGAAATTTTGCATATTTGAACGTGTTCGTAACGTTTTCCTACGCCTTTTAGGGCGTATTATAGAAACAGTGCCCAAAATATCTGTACCAAAATTGCTTGCCCCCCCTTTCGACCTGCCAAAAATCGCTTGACCCCCCCTTTCGACCTGCCAAAAATGCTTGCCCCCCTTTTGGCCTGCCAAAAATCTTTGCCCCCTATAATTCCCCCGGGGTACACATAATTATTGCACCACCCCTAATTAGAAGGACATCGGTTCCTTGTACAGTTTTTTAAGTTGCGTAGTTGTATTTCTTATGCAAGAACACATATAATTAGACACCAAATTCACCGAAATCGGACGTTGTTAACTACCCAGCAAACACAAAACGTTTTCGACATCATTCGCAAAAGGTTATAAAAGGTTGTCAGAAAACGTTTAAATGTCGGGTTATATAAAGGGTATATTAAGAGTATAAAACGTTTTCATAACCTTAAAATACATTTTTTGATTATCTACTGCTCAGCAAACAAAAATGTTTTACAGAAAACGTTTAAATGTCGGGTTATATAAAGGGTATAAAAACGTTTTAATAACATTCCAAAAACATTCTTAAAAACTTGATACAAAACATTCTAAACAGGATGTTATTTTGGGGTTGAAAAAATATTTTGCGAAAAACGTTTGCCCAAAATATTTTCAATAACGTTTTAAAAACGTTTACATGACCTTTATATAACCCGACATTTAAATGTTATTAAAAGGTTTAGAAAAAAACATTTTAAGAACATTTCTGTGTTTACTGGGTTCAAACATTTTAACATATTGTTATTTAAGTATTGACACAATATTTGGCAAAAATGTTTGTAAAAATAGTTTACAAAAACATTTTTTGAAAACATTTAAAAATATTGTTGTAGTGTGTTTTCATACAAAACGTTTTAAAACGTTATCGTGACCTTTACATAACCCGACATTTTAATGTTATTAAAACGTTTTTACATAAACCAAAAGCCAAAATATAACTTATTTAAAACGTTTTAAAAACGTTTTTGTGTTTGCTGGGTATGGTCAGAATTCAAAAAGGTCGTTGACATATGAACATTTTTCATCATAGCGCCCTCTTGAAAGGTCTGACACATAACAAACTATACATTTTGGAGTCCTCATGACCACACGAGTAATTTGATATATTACTTGACATAATTGGGGCATTCTGAAAAATTGACCCCCATGTAACCTTGATTGACCCCTCCCCGGAATGCCCGGAAGTTTCAGGAGGTGAGCCCAAGCTAAATTGATTCAGAATCAATCAAAGATCCCAAAACAACTTTCAAATCATTGTTCTATGAGTTGGTCACGAACTCTACAGGACGGTCTTCTACTACCCATGGATTCTGCAAGCCACGATAGAAATGACCATTGAAGTATAAAAAGACTAACATTAAAGAATGAGTTCCGCAATCTATGACATTGCATGTACTTGTGAAATGTTTTATCAACATCTTTCGAGATTATTAAAAAGCAATGGTTTGGGTTACTTGACAATATACATATGAACGTATATGCCTAAATACCAAGTTCTTGTTGCGTTGAAATTCCGTAGCCTTCACCAATAGGACCATCAATAGCATTATAAATATCCTCCGATTGTAGACCAGTGCCATCTTCTTGTTGTAATCCTACGTATCTCAGCATGGAATTGATCGTCTTGTGTTGATTTGAAGCCGTCTCGTAACATACCATTCCATGGATTCTAAAAAAAAAAAGAAGAAAGGAATAACAATGAAAATAAATCACGAGCCTCACTCAAAACGCTACTAATCACCCTCTATTGTTATGCATAGTCGTGCTGGAAGTCGACTGATACATGTTGAAAGCAACACAATTCGATAAACTTTTTACTTTGAAATATATTCATATAAAGAAGCAACATTATTGTATTTTTTCAGTAATGTCAGATAAAACCATAATGCTTTGATATACCGTCTTTTAAAAATCAAGGTGTTAAAATTAGGCATGAAATTGTAAGAATTTTTATTTTTACAGGACCGACCTTCGGCCGTGAGCTTTGCAAACTATATAGTTCGTTAAAGAAAGATTTTTACACCTCTAAAGTCACATCGAATTATTATTATTATTATTATTATTATTATTATTATTATTATTATTATTATTATTATTATTATTAGTGTTATTATATTATTATTATTATTATTCTATTGTTTTTCATTTTAGACGGCCAAAAATTACCAATTCAAATAATTTGTATTTCGAAAACAAACAACAGAAAAAATCGTGCCTGAATGCAGAATCATCAATCCATGGGTATGTTCATACGTTGATTTTGAAACGTTTTCAGTCGGAAGTGAAAAACGGTACAATCAAAACGGAAATTCTGACCCATGCCCCGATGATGTGCATTAAAGAGTTGGGAAAATCCTTCATTAGCGAAATAATATTACTTGAAGCTCGTCAAAATCGAAAATCTTACATTAGACCAATAAATTTCACGCCTAAATTTAACACCAAAATTTGAAAAAGATACGGTATCAACCATTTTTTCTGACAATAACTGAAAAAAAATAACACTATTACTTTTCATTTGGCCGTGAAAATAAATTTGAAAGTGAAAAGGTGTAACTCAAAATTGTGCTCATTTCAACACCGAATTTGATTGTTCCAATGCACACCTAGAATATCTGTTTTATTGAGCTAAATGGTAAAGTGGGCCTTGTATAGACGTATCCAATTTCACGCATTCCTACACCTCAATGGCAGCCATAGCTGGGTCCCCGTCGGTTCCATCTCACCTAAAATGTGAAATGATGTGGCCTTGGAGGGTATTTTAAACTGCCTTCTATCACCCGTGTTACACGTAGACAAAAGAATGGTGACAGTTTATAAAACAAAAGAATCTAACATCAAATTTTAAGCAGCTTTAATCCACCCAATTGTGCAGTCACAACACCAGTTTGGTGCTGCGGGGACCCAGTAATGGCCGACCAAATCCTGATGCTCGCTGGATTCGTCTATACTAGTGACTGGAGCGTTCTGAGTGTAATAAGCAAATACATAAGGAAATAAAGTAATTATAACATCCGGGTAATAACCATGATCGATTTATTATCAACATCCGAGTATTAATAGTTATGGATTCATTATACTACATTAAAATAAATATTATCATTACAATTTTAGATTGTTATAGAAACAGGTGCCGAACATTTTATATTCTATATAAATAAAGGAATTTAGTTCATTTTCAATATGATATTATATAATTATAGGCTATATAATATCAACAGCGGCGATCATCAGGCGTCAGGCAACTAATTATGCGTGCGTTTAATATCCAAATAGCTCTAGTAATTGAACTCAAGTTGTTAATTATTTTGATGCATGTTTATGTTAGATTTGTAAATCTAAATCACTGCGCCTGAAAATACCGGATCACTCATCTCCTCTGTGACCTCATCATATGTGATGTGATCAAGCAAAATCAGTCGGAACTCGGAAATATTGATTTTGAGATATAGCCAAAAAAAAGGAAATATTTCCTTTTGTTTCCTTTTGTTTTGCAAACTCTGTAATTGCTCATAGCTTTGGAACTGGTTGTTCAATTTCAATGGGGTTTTCTGCAAAATGCAGTTTTGTAAATGCTTTTTACTATCTTATAAGAAACTGAAAATGTAATATTTCCGAGTTCCGACTGAATTTGCTTGATCGCATCACATATGCACTTACTTGAGCTTACTACCCGTGAGATAGTTCGATATAGCAAGTCCTGCTGATGTACCACCTCCTCCAGATGCAGACACAATATCCGTGAAGGATTCCAAGCCCTGTACAATTAATATTCTTAGTTATAGCACATCATTTGCATTATATAACAATTCTCATTCAATTATTAATGTCGGGGAGAGGCGTAAGCTGCATGAAAAATGAAACCATCTTGTATCACATTTATAAAGCATACAAAATTAGTAATTTTCCCTTGAAGCAGCAGTACTTTAAATAGGATATAAATTCCAATAATAACTAACCTGATTCATCATTTCATTGAATGCATCCACATAGCCATACATCCACGGAGAGTCGTCAAAAACTATCGGATAGGCTTTCTCACCGGTATCGTGTCTTCAAAGAAATCACACAGCAACACTTAGTGGCCTTTATAATTAATTAGCCTACACAATTTGATTTTAGGAGGGATGCTAATAATGGTAAGATACATTTAGGTTGATTGCTCACGACAGAGGGCGCAGTATAATTATGAGATCTTTTCACAGTCGAATAAGGGGCTGTGCAATAATTATGAGCCCTGGGGAGGGTAAAATTGGGGGGGCAAGAAATTTTTGGCGAGCCGAAAGGGGGGGGGGCAAGCAATTTTTGGCAAGCCGAGAGGAGGGGGGCAAGCGATTTTTGGCACACATTCACAGGGCGCCTTTTTAATAAAACGCTCTAAAACGGCTTAAGAAAACAGTACGGAAACGCTTAAATATGCAAATTTACCTGCTCGATGCGCTCGCAACATACATATAGACCATTTAAAGTTTGCAAATTGGGATCCCAAAAATTTGGCATGTTCAAAGGGGGGGCAAAGATTTTTTGGCGGGCCGAGGGGGGGCAATCAATTTTTCACGGGCCGAGAGGGGGGCAAGCGATTTTTGGCGAGCCGTTTGAATTTTACCCCCGGGGGCTAATAATTATTGCACAGACCCTAAATGATCCACCTCTGGTGCGCCCTCTGTTAGTGACCAATCAACCAGAAGAAAGATGGCCACCGTCACTCACATGATGGCATTCGACCAAGATGGCCACCATCACTCACATGATGGCCTTCGACCAAGATGGCCACCATTACTCACATGATAGCCTCCGACTAAGATGGCCGAAACTGTCGGGTCCGTAAACGGTTTTGACAAGATGAGAATTCTTATAATAATTTTTATATTGTTGAATGAGGCCATACAACATAGTATTATATTTTTATTGAAAGACGAATGTTTAATATTGTGAAAAGATTTGCTTCTTGCATAATCAGAAAGAGTGGGCACCCTTATTCACTAAAATACGGGTTACCTAAAGTTTACTTGTGAAATGTTATAAAATGTTTCATCCAATAACGACCAAACAATACTTTGGTTCATTCCAATTTCGGTAGTGACGTCAATGCTTTTTCGTGTACTCGCTAAGTTATTAAAGCCATATTGTGTGATTTGCTCTACACTGACATCCTAAATCATTCAAATTTCTATTGTTTGCATGATTGTAATGCCCAGTGGTGTACTAAAATACCACGTGAAGGACTTAGCCCGATGTGCTTTAATTACAGCAAAATTACAGTTTTTATATTAAAATCCGGAGATCTCCGGTTTTATTCAGAGTTTAGTCCGGCTGCCAAACGCAATTTTGCCACAGAAGCTTGTTTTGGTGTCCATAGTTTTTTTGATGGATATTGTTTCTCAAGACCACCAACTTCAAAAATACGTTTACTGGACCTCTGTCAGCATTGAGCATTTTCTTTCATAAAAATCGGAGTATGTTTCAGGTTTTGACCCCTGTGGAGGTAAAAAATCTTTCTGCTTGTAACCCCAGAAGGGAATGTCACAGATAGGTAAAAGTATACTTTTTCTGGATTGCCATGACAAGAGGATTGCCATGACAAGAGGTTGGTGGTCTTAAGAAGAAATATCCATCAAAAACAAAACTATGGACATCAAAATAACGTTATACCCATTGGCAGCCAGACTAGTTCACCGATCGAATGCTTGCTAACACGTTTCGTGATCATGGTGATCGAGTCTCATGAATGCCATCTAATGTTTACTTTTATCATTGAATTGTGTGCATATCGCTATTCGTCTTACGTCTTTATAATATACGTCCCGGCTGCGCTTGGAGTGATGTTCCGTGCAATAATGCATAGTATACATGTAATACGATCGGAGAGCTAATACACGCATTTTAAGCTATTGTAGGCGCTGGAATGAAATAGCAATTTTCTTCGTTTTACCCTATTTGCTTGGCTCAAAATTAAAACGACAATGTGATCAGTGAAAACTAACAATTAAGTAGAGATCTATCCATTATGCAAATTACGCATTATTGCTTTAACTTTGCACATGTTTTTCAGACGAATGCGCATCAACGTCACTGCCTAACCAGCCCTGTATTCATTATTTATAAATAGCTATTTATAAATCACCATGGGGTACATGGGCGCAGCCATTACACAACATTGTATTAGCAAAGAGTATCTAGATAAACATTCACATACAAATGAGTAGGAAAACAAGATGTCGGGACTCATGAATTTTTACAAAATTACATGTGCCAAAAATCTAAAGATTGGTGTATCCTGTAACTTACATATGTTATGAGAAACTGATTTTAGAGGAAATTTACCGAAGTTTACAAATTTACCGAAGGCCTTTGTTCGGTAAATGGTAAAACACACCAAATTTTGAGCGACAAGTTGCTGAAGTCAACTGCCTTACCATTGAAAAGTACAGGAACGCTACCCACTGTGCTAGAGGTCAACTCTCCAGACATACTGGCGCCCAGCCATAATGGCAACCTCCATTTCTCTCTATCAAGAATATAATTGCTATTTATAAACAAGGAATACAGGACTGCTAACGTGAGGTGAATCAACGTATGTAAAAGTTGCATGCATAAACCTTTGATAGCTACCGTAACTTTTCAGCCAATAGTTGTACTCGTTGACATTCTTCATCGTATTCCAGCGGCCATGGAACAAAGTACAACTTGGCATTTGTTAAGCGTGTCATAAGGTAATTCGCTACGCTTGGAACGGAACATGGATTCTGTGAATAATAAACTCTAATGTTAAAGGGAATCTCCGGCAATCACAACATTATACCTCATATGTAAGAAAAGTATATATTAAGCACATTTTAAACAAACTCATAGTGACCATAAAAACGAATAAAAACATACGTCTCACAACACGCGATATTCAAAATTCCCGGGCGCCGAAATTGTCAAGTACAATGACGTCCCAGTAATACAATGAAGGCTGACGACAATTGAGCACAAATAACCATTATGTCATTGCACTTACACGATTTCGGCGCGTGGATTTTGAATATCGCGTGTTGAGAGCCGACTGTTTTTATTCATTTTTTTGGTCAATATGAATTTATTTTATTATAAAATAAAACCATGTGATTCGTGCTTGTTAAGACATAATGTTATGATTGCCGGAGACTCCCTTTCAATACTGTTTTCAAATATAAATAAATGATGCATAATCATATAACGAAATATCTAAAACAATGATGCCTTTTATATTGAACTAACTCAGATTTTTGCTGACAAACGGCTTACCATTCACTTATATCACATATTTACAGGCTGTAAAGAGAAAGAAATATACATGCATATTTTTCTCCATAATTGTATTTTTTATTTTGGAGTAATATAAAAGAGCGCACTGGCCTTAATGTACGATTTCCATCAAATTTTGATTTTGTTATTCTTTATTCAAAATGTTGAAATAATATTAGTAATAACGGTTGCTGTCCATTTAAGGTTGAAATAACAAGGTACAGTGAAAGAAACCCCCTTTTATTTTGGTCATTTAACACACAGTTCTATGGGAGGACATATTATCATAATTTTAAATTATGATAATATGTCGAACTTTGCTCTGTTGACCTACAAAGACAACAAATGTGGTGCAAGTTGGGACTTGTGTAAACATTACAAATATGCCAAAAAATCAGGTTTGAAATAAATCAACCAATTTCATATTATAAGATCGTACATTATGGCTTTAAAGGGAGGTGACCCGAAATATAATTGTACCGTAATGAAGCCAGAGATTTTCAAAACAATGAATACATAGCCCTACCTGATTACATTTGATCAACACGTGTGCCTGTATTCCCAACGATGCGGCCATTATCGCTAATGTTCTCAAGTTGTTAGAATGACTCGACCCAGCAGACACTACAGATGTACATCCTTGTCTTATGGCATCGGCAAGTACAAACTCTAAACATCTAACCTAAAAAAGAAATTATGAGATCTGGTCAGGCAAAATAAGGCTGTTTTTGCCGGGACTTAGGTGGAAAATAAAGAATCCTAAAAAAATACTTAGGATATCATGGCGCTTCGAGAACTTTAAAATGTAAGACATATGGGAACAGTGATATAAGAGGTACGAAATTCATGGTTGATATTTTGTATGAAAATTTATTGCGAGGTAAAGCAAGAAAAAGAAAACCAGATGTGTGCAAAGAAGAATTTCCGGAATGGATTTATTGACAACAAGGCATGCATTCCCCGCTTGGTCGACATTCCGCTTGTATGACACGCAATCAGCGGCAAAGACCTGATTACATTCGACATTCAACGGGGTTTAATATGCCCGGGAGTAATGTCGGGTCCACAACTTATAAGTTCCCCCCTAATACTATTTAAAATAAGTCGTGTTTTACACATAATATGGACCAATTTATAATGTCACACGTCATTGCGTTCAGTCATAATGGTTAATTGTGTAAGAAATTTGGTCCATGTCTAAAACTAATAAAACAAAATACCTTATTACACGTTTGCATTCAGTCAAATATTTTTCGTAAAAAATATATATATGGAGGAACTTATTAAGTTGTGGACCTTATATAATTCGTATTATGGTTAATGTTAATACGCGCATACTTAGAGTTTACCGTGTGGAACCTCAGAGTCTATGGTGGAACAGTTGGGAGCGCGATGAACGGAGATCGCTCAATGGTATCTGATATTGTCAGTAAAGTTAATCCTTTACCATCTTAAGTAGACTAGCAGGCTAAACAGTATTAGTTCTATTTTTTTAGTGTAAAATAATTCTGTTCAGTGACAACTGTTTTCCCAGCTGGCCCTCATTAATATCATATTATGATTTTAGACATTTTATAAAAGAAAATGTTGCATATACATGATATGAATATGAAACACATTAAATCGAAACAAATTTAAAAAGCTGAAGAATATATAGAATAGAATAGAATTCCTTTAAAAAAATCTATTTATTGACCATGCATATCAAAACAAAGAAAGAAATGTGGAAATGTGCCATGTTTTGTGACACGGACTACGAAGAGGGGGTTGTTGCACTTCCATTAATTTTCAATTTAATGCAGCTATGGTTCTCCTCTGTTACCAAAATATATGTATGAAAATACAAACATTCATCACATAATGTTGCTATAATATAAAAATCGAAATTACTCAAGTTATTACTCAGGTTATTACCCATAACCCCATGTATTGATATAGAATAGCGTGCACGCAATTAGGTGCAGCAATTACGCTAGTTGTGCGTTGCGTAATGCCGACTGGCCCACGCTTATATGAATTTACGCAAGCGTTAGTTGGGACTTTATTGAAGCGCGGAGTAATAAAAACCAAATATTTGTCGCCTATTATAATGCACCCGTTAGACTTTCCTGCCGCTTACCGCTGCGGCAAGCGACAGGACGTATCAACCAATGACAAGCCTTGATTGTGTCCGTTTGTCTGCAATGCGCGTGCGCCACACCGCTCAGCGGCAAGCGGCATGGTAGTATGAAACCAGCATTAGCCGACAAGTAAAAGGTCTTTGAATAAGTTTACAAGAGCGAAATGAAAATCATGGATTTTACTGTAGAAACATTATTGGCGGGCCTCATAAACCTACCCCCTATGGTAAGTTTTGATGGTTGGTCCAACCCCGAGTATTAGGTGCTGGGGTAAAAATGTTATCACTACAATGAGCCCAAATAAAAGGATGGATCTGCGATCAACTTAAGTCGTTTGGGCGTAAAAACGTTATTTGTTAAAGACCGATGTACCCCCTCGTAGTTCTAGGGTAAGGTGAAAAAACTGGGTTTTTTTGGGGGGGGGGTAGTAAGTGAATTAGAAGTATAAATTCTGTTTGTATGATATGATTATTATAAACAAATTCAAATTAATAATCATGAATCATTATTCATTAATACATTACCAACCTTATTCCCAGATGTTGCACAGCCCCTCAGATCATCTCGTTTAATATAAACATCATATCCATCTGGAATATCTGACAATTTCCACTTATGAATAGGGGTTCCGACATTGCTAAACTAGATTGGATAAAATGGTAAGTAAGTAATAATAATAATAATAATAATAATAATAATAATAATAATAATAATAATAATAATAATAATAATACTAATAATACTACTACTACTACTACTAATAATAATAATAATAACAATAATAATAAAAATAAAAACACTAATGAAACAATAGTTTAGGCCTATATTGTTATTATAAACATTATTATTATAGGAGTTCGTGATCACAATCTTTATTTAACACGCCACGCCGGTAGATGTCGTTGTTAAGCAGTGTTTGAGTTGTTGGTGGTGATGGAGGAGGGGGGGGTAATAGACAGTCGATAACCGACAATCAATGATCAATTAATTGTCAATATTCAATTAGATTCTAAAACCTAACACGCAAATGATGATCACAGACTCTCATTTTCAATCGCAGTCGCTAAGGATGATTAAGGGGGGGGGGGGGTGATATGTGTGTAGTTGAGGGTGGTGGAGGAAAATCGATAATCGATAATCAATCAATCAATTATCAATATTCAATGTTTAAAATGTATAGGCCTTCGCAATCGACAAAACTAGATATCTGCAGTAATTTGAAAATATGATATCTGGTCGCATGTCATAAGTTGGGCATGCAAAACGGGTGGAGGGATTACACTTTTCTGAAAATTGCGATACAAATTTGATTGGCTTTCCATAACCCCATATCCTACAGCAGTGGTGTGATACCTCATTTTAAGCCTAATTTTATACTCTTTCCGTCTACTGAAGCATATAATTATACATTATTCAGTAAAAAAATCACATCAGTTGAAATGAAAAATGCCTGGGGTGGAGGAGCAGGCGGATGTGGAGCAGGCGGATGCGGGAGTGTGCAATAGGGCCTATGTGAAAATTCACATGTCAGCATGTCAAAACTACTGGTTACTTTTTCAAATCAAGTGAGGGTATGATGTATTGACAGCTTTGAATGTTGAATTTGTACAACTAAAACAATTACTGACTACTTAAGGTGGCACTACCCCTATGATAAATTTTGTGACTAATTTTGCATTTTTCTCAAAAAATAACTACACACTGGTAAAAAAAAACGTTTTGTATATTATAGGGGCCAGGAATCCAATTACCTCACTGAAATTTCAGTGATTCAAGACAAGTGGTTCATTATATATGTTAAGAAATCAGGTACATTCTAGTGGTACCTCTTTTCTTATCATAAATAACATACCGCTTGTCTTGAGTCACTGAAATTCCAGTGTAGTAACTGGATTCCATGCCATTAATATACAAAACTTTTGTTACCAGTGTGTTATTATTTTTTGAGAAAAATGCAAAAATATTCACAAATTTATCAAGGGGTGTAGTACCACCTTAAAGGGTATTATGTTTCTTTTCTTTTTTCATTTTTAATGAAATCCTAGTTGAATTTCAATATTTTTAGCAACATGCTTATGTACATTTCTCTTCTTGATATTCATTTCCTCAATATAGAATAACCGTCTCGCTAATTACTCGCTAAAATGTCATTGACCTTCACAATGTAATTAACATACGTGCAATTATTTGAAATAGTTCATATGAAGCATTGATGTATTGAGAACATATCCTTTAAATCTGATGACATTCTTGCATAAAATACAAATTTTAGAGTCATTTTTGTAATTGAGGTCCGATTTGAGAAAAACTCATTTGAAAATTGAGATTTACATAGACACCTGTGTATTAATTAATTAATAATTAAGCATTATATCAAAAATTAAGCATGTGTTAAGGTTAAAAATGGTGCTAATTATTAGAGGTTGTGTCAATATATACAACATATCAAAAAATAAAAATTTTGTCATTTTTGACCATGTAATGGAAATTGTACCCAACTTATGACATGCGACCATCTCTAAAGTGCTAGAAAACCAACATTTTTGATCATTTCTATGCATATCATATCTCATGCAACCTGAATGAACCAAATTTGTTTCCACTTGGGATTTCAACAGCTTAAAATTCAAATTTTTCGTAAAATACGGTTCAAATATTTTGTTCTGAATTGGAAAATCTCTCTTGGTATATAATGGCAATAAGAGGGATTTTTATCGTCAATTTCAAACTTTGTTATCTTAATCATCATGGCCGTGGACACATGATACTCTATTTTGAAAGCCACCCGAGTTTCCATTTTGATAAACGAATCAAAACAAAAATATCTTTAACATTGTCGTCAATACAAGAAAAATCACAAAAATGCCTTTTTCTTAAGAAAAAATTTAGCACCCGAAAATAAATTTTCTTAAAATTCGTTTTTTAAATTCTTTATATATGCTTAATAACTTAATAACTCAGCGGGGATTAGCAATTCTCACCAGTTTTAATAAGACAATAATGATTGACACACACACCAGGAAGTTTCTCATCCAAAAGAATGAGAAAATTTAAATTCTCACCATTTTGGCCGTTTCTCATCAAAATGTCCGTTTTCTCATCCAAAACTTCCACTAGTGAAAGAAGAACTCGCTAACCTTGCCCTTCCGTGTCGTGCATCACACACTAAAGAAAAACTCGCTAACCTTGCCCTTCCGTGTCTTGCATCATTATACGCTCGTACATTTAATAAAATGGTTTACTAGTAGTCTAAATTCCATTCTTACAAAACATCCGTGAAAACACCTATCTATTAAAGCAATCAATATGATGTTTGACATCAGTATTAGAGCCGAAAGAAATTACTATAGCTTTGTCAACTTAAAAACATATTACGAAATACACGCACTATCAATGAATTCTATCCAGCACTTACATTTCAACTAAAAAGGTACGAAATCTAAGTAAATAATGATATCTACCTTGAGTTTATGTGTTGGCACGTTTTTCATCCCACACGTCCACGCCGGTGCTTCATATTTCACTATGATGTCGCTTGAAGATGGTGATGATGAGCCCATAGTAAAAAATGATGAAATTCAATTATTTTTTGTTTTACCGCTGCTTTTTTGAAACTTATTATTTTCTAAAACGTATCAACAATTCGAAAGCAAAGCTGACCAAGTATTTTATACTTGAACGTAACGTTGCGTTGTCATCTGTCCCGTCATCTGTCTTCGTCATCATCTTCTGATTCTTTGATTGCCCAAACAAGCAATACAATTATAAAACATTCCATATGTCACATTGTGGCGATGGGAAAATGTTAAAGGGCATTGGACATCGACCCATGATATCATTCTGGAACATTGTCCTAAATAGCGCACGATGTTCAAGTTCACAATGTGGGGCCCGGTATGTGGTCTCAGCAAGTGGACGCGTGGAAAGATGACTTTACCCTTTGCCATTTAAACTCAGTGATGTTGTAAAACATTTTAGCTCTTTACTTTTTCATCAGTTATAAACTTATACTAATAATTTATTTATAAAACAAACCTAATTACGTCAATAATTTTTATAGTGTCAAAATATGAAAACAAAGAAAACCATTTCTTTTCTTTTCTTTACTTTTAATTATTTTTGGTATTCATTTTGAAAGGCGACGGGATTGAAGAAATGTTTTGCACAGATTTATTAAACCGTGAAACTATAAATAGTTATATATATTATTATTGAGTCCATCGTGACCCCGGGCCGGGAATCCACGTCTTTGTTAATTGGAAATATTTTAAGTTGAATTTATACTCGATCACTTTTGCGTCAAGCTGATCAATCGATACAAATCGCCGAGGCAAAAACGACGTCGGTTTGGAAAGTTAAAGAAATCTTCCAACTTCCAAGCGATGTCGCTTGATACGTGAATGCATCAACCAATCATATTCAACCAACTGGATCTATTATTTTGTTACTTTTCTCGATTATTAACTTAATTAAGCAATAAATATTTACAGCAATGGATGTTCTTAATGTATTTAGAACATTTTAATTGTCATCTACCGCTATCTCCGTGATAATTATAAATGATAATACAAAGCGACGAGTGATGCATCGCGAAATTCGGCGATTTACCCATCGTTTTCCAAAAGCGGTGCATCACAATCGCTCGGCGACCGAGTATAAATTAAGCTTTTCACTTGAGAGAGATAGGATGAAAGTTAGGGTATCAGATGTAATGATTTAGTGCCGGTATTTAGTTCAAATAATTATAATTGTTCTTCGAGGAAAAGAAACAAAATGGCATAATTATATATAACAGCACTATAATAACACAGTCAGTACCAACAGTAACATATATTAAAGAGGGACATATATTATACCAAACGATCACTGTGCCAAAAGATGATAGCTAGCTGATGATGCAAAATCTATTAATAGTTATAAATAGTGTGTGTCCAGAGTGCACACCAGTAAATACAAGTCTCCTACACCCTGGGAGAAAAAAATCAGTGTTTAAAACGAGGATTCGTGCAATACGACTAAATTAAATCCATCAGAAAAGGCTTAAAACCCAACTATTAGGCCCTGATTCATATTTAATCCTCATTTAGGCCTGGGAAATAGATTGTCTGTGAAAAATGAGCAGGATCTGACTTTTTATTACAATTTGGCTAAACTTTCAAAATGTGTTACATTTCAGAAACACCAAGCTATTTGTAAGGTGGCGTACGCTGTATGGGCTATAGGGTGATCTAGTCGGCTTTTTTTTCTGGAAAAAAATGCTGGACTCCGTATATAATTTCTACAATAGATGACTTCATCTGACCTTCGACTTGCAGAAAAGGTAAGTTTTGAAGAACTGAGTCGCTCTGGAGTCAAGAAAATGACGTTTTCCTGGGCCCTGTTTGTACAGAAAGTCAATGGGAGCTATTTACCGGTGTGCACCCTCCATGTTAATGTCCAAAGCGTTATTAAGTTGGGCTTGTTTACGTGATGAACTTTTGAACCCAGGCATTAAGGGCTGGGGGTAAGGGCAAACTTAAAGTACTGGTAACTGGAGAGATGAAGCGACGAGGTATATCAATTTGTAAGCATTCTTTAGCCCAGGTCTTTAGCAAAATTATAGTTCATTGAATTTACAACCGTATGACAAAACAGGCGAAAATAGTAACTGATTATTACAAAAACTAAAAAATTTCAGGTAAAGCATGCATGGATTGATATGTGTTCAAACAACAACGTATTCTGGATTAAATTGTCAAACTTTATCTGTCAAATGGAAAATTGTAATTTGTTTAAAATAAACCTGAAAAACATTTTATGTGAGTGGGATATTGAAAATATTTTAATTGTTTTGGCATGTTTTGCTATTTACAAATCTAGAATAATATATACAATGATATTGGAAAATCCATACCTACTAGGCGGTTACCCGTATTTGGCGGTTCTCGGCTGTCGCGATTACCTGGCTGATGGTGACTGAACCCACCACGTTTCATGCCCATACGACAGTTTTTAGTAATTTGACCTCGGATGACCCCAAAATGACCGTCCAAAATGTTGACTCTAAAAGTTGACTGTACCCACCAAGATTCATGGCCATACGACATTTTTACTATTTTGACCTCAGATGACCCCTGGGTGACCTCGGATGACCCCAAAATGACCGTCCAAAATTTTGACTCTAAAAGTTGACTGTACCCACCAAGTTTCATGCCCATACGACAGTTTATACTAATTTGACCTCAGATGACCCCTGGATGACCTCGGGTGATCTTGGCCCACTAACTGAAACAAACTTGTTCTGTCTGAGATCCAGATGCACCCACCCACCAAGTTTGAGGAACGTGCGACCCCTAGTCTCCGAGAAAATAGGCGGAAAACAGTTTTTACTAATTTGACCTCAGATGACCCCTGGGTGACCTTGACCCACTAACCAATACAAATTTGTTCCGTCTTAGGTCAAGATGCACCTACCCACCAAGTTGCATGCCCATATGACAGTTTTTACTAATTTGACCCCTAGATGACCTCTGGTGACCTTGACCCACTAACCAATACAAACTTGTTCTGTCCCGGGTCAAGACGCACCCACCCGTCAAGTTTGAGGAACGTGCGACCCCCAGTCTCTGAGAAAAACAGTTTTTACTAATTTGACCCCTGGATGACCTCGGGTGACCTTGACCCACTAACCAATACAAACTTGTTCTGTGTGGGGTCAAGCTGCACCCACCCACCAAGTTTGAGGAACGTGCGACCCTAGTCTCCGAGAAAATAGGCGGACAGACAGACTCACAGAGGGACGGAGGCACAGAGTCACAGACTACCAGTATTATTATATAGACTAGGCGGTTACCCGTATTTGGCGGTTCTCGGCTGTCGCGATTACCTGGCTGATGGTGACTGTACTCGCTTAGTTTTATGCCTATAGGACAGTTTTTACTAATTTGACCTCAGATGACCGACTTGTGACCTCGAAATGACCTTCCAAAATTTAGCTCTAAATGTTGACTGTACCCACCATGTTTCATGGCCATATGACAGTTTTTAGTAATTTGACCTTGGATGACCCCAAAATGACCTTCCAAAAATGTGACTCAAAAAGGTGACTGTACCCACCAAGTTTCAAGCGCATACGACATTTGTTACTAATTTGACCTCAGATGACCCTTGGGTGACCCCGGATGACCCCACAATGACCTCCCACAAATTTGACTATAAAAGTTGACTGTACCCACCAAGTTTCATGCCCATACGATATTTTTACTAATTTGACCTCAGATGATCCCTGGATGACCTCGGGTGATCTTGGCCCACTAACTGAAACAAACTTGTTCTGTTTCAGGTCCAGATGCACCCACCCACCAAGTTTGAGGAACGTGCGACCCCTAGTCTCCGAGAAAATAGGCGGAAAACAGTTTTTACTATTTTGACCTCAGATGACCCCTGGGTGACCTTGACCCACTAATCAATACAAACTTGTTCTGTCCTAGGTCAAGATGCACCTACACACCAAGTTTCATGCCCATATGACAGTTTTTACTAATTTGACCCCTAGATGACCTCTGGTGACCTCGACCCACTAACCAATACAAACTTGTTCTGTCCCGGGTCAAGACGCACCCACCCGTCAAGTTTGAGGAACGTGCGACCCCCAGTTCTGAGAAAAAGTTTTTACTAATTTGACCCCTGGATGACCTTGGGTGACCTTGACCCACTAACCAATATAAACTCGTTCTGCCTGGGGTCAAGATACACCCACCCACCAAGTTTGAGGAACGTGCGACCCCCGGTCTCCGAGAAAAGAGGCGGACAGACAAACAGACAGACAAACACACAAACAGATTCTGGTGAATTATAGTAGGATAGATTCTGGTGAATTATAGTAGGATAGTGATGTTATTTACTCATGAAATAAAAAGAATTTACCAAATAATATTGAATATAAAGCGAAAACTGAGAATAAACATAGATAAAGAAAAATGGATTTATTGTAAAATATATTGGAATATAAAGTGACTTGTTGAGATAAAATATTTACATTAACGGTACGAAACAGAAAAAGAGAAAGAAAGAATATGTAAAATATAATAAATATAGGCGTAAGCTTATTGTCAAAGATTTAAAAAATGATACTCAATATTGTTTTAATTATTTTTTTATTACTTTGTAACTTGTTTGTTCAGTGAACTTGGTATTCACACTGGGTACCAGACTATATTATATCATGATTATAGTGACTTTTGCCGTGTGATAGTTTTTATTATATACTTCATTAATATATTCTTGTTCATTGATTGGTTAAAAGTGGATCACATGACCAACAATAGTTCTACCATTAGTACTCCTATCCGTAAATAGTACCTCTAAGCCGTAAATAGTATTTTCAATGTCCCGGATGAGCCGTAAATAGTACCTTTAAGCCGTAAATAGTACTTTTGACCATGCCTTTCGCGTACGCGTATTCGATGCGACGGAACAGTTCACGCGCGCGAAACTGCCATAGCGTGATTTCGCGCTGCTGTAATTGGTTAGCCTGATTTTAGCCTATTCGAATTTTTGAAGGGCAAAATATGTCCGATATTGCTTGATCGCATCACATATATCAGCAAAGGAACAAACCCAGAGGTCACTCCCATTGTGGCCTGTACACCATCCGCGATAATAAAAACGCGTAAAAAGGGTAGTTTTCCGTGAATAGGCTCGATACGCGCGTATCGTGTTTAGGGTGTCAAAAACATGAAACATCGGAAAAGAGGGTAGCAAAATTGCAATGGCTAATACGCGGATATGAAATATAGGGTATGACATTTGATATGCAAGGAATAAAATCCCTGTTTAGGGTGTGAAAACAGGCGCGTGTTACCTGTTTAGGGTATTAGCCTAGGGTTTAGTCCTTGTTTAGGGTGCTTTTCAAAAGTTGATTATCGCGGATGGTGTACAGGCCACAATGGGAGTGACCGCCAGCACAAACATGTCTTTGTAATACTAATATTAATAATAAAAGGCTTATTGAAAGTTATTGCGTCCAATTTGATTACGAAACCATAATGTTTTGTTATTATGGCCTGTCGCCGCCCAGTCGATTTCTATTGGTTGTTTCTTCATTTACCTCTTACGCGTACGGTGTATGGAATGACCGAAAACTTAACATGAGGTGTCAGGTGACTATATAAAAGTAGGTATGTCACAGTGGCTGCACAATAATTCTGCTACACTGTGCATGCAAGCATAACAGTGAATTGAAAAGGGCGCGCTTCAAATTTGGCCAATTTTAGAAAACATCCATGTCGATAAATGAATTTCTTCATATGCTTCATTTATCCAAATTGTTTAAATTTTTAATATATGGTGTGTGAAGCCTTTCCGAGGCTAACATCGGGTCCTTAAATAAAAAAAATTGTTTTGTTTAAGAGCTACTGCCTGTTTTATGGATTTTTGAAGATCGCTCATAATATAGGCCTATTGAAGTAAAGGAACTACCACCATTTAGCTGAAATACTAATCTTTCTTAGCATGTAAATTAATTCCGTCGACAACGAATGAAACACTTCCTAAAACTAGTTGAAGCAAAACATTAATCAATGATATTTTTAGGGAGTAATTTTCCAAACCACAATAGCTCTAAGCCATTGTGTGTGTCCAAGGCCATACTATTTTTGTATACGCGGTACAGTAAAATGGCTTTTGCTTTTACCGATTATCCTCCCATGTTAATCCAGATGACAAAATGTTAATTTAAAGTCTCATTGCAACTGAATTTTAATTTTTACTTTTCGGACTTGGCTTTGAGTAATGGTGACACATACCATGTTTACAGTAAAAATGAAAATTATATTCCAGACACCGTCAAAATGTCAAACTTTTTATTTTTTGTATTGTTTTTAAATAATTAACTGCAGTTCATTTATTCAACCTCATAACAGGAACATAATTAAAAAATTTATGATGAATGAACAGACGTTCATTAAATATTGAAAAAAAACCTAAAATTACTCATGCCTAATTTGCATAATAATATCATAAATACATAATTAGCTGTAATTACCTAATTTGCATAATTAATTACTTATTGTGTATTTTTTTTCATCAATTGAAAGAACTTTGTATACATATGTGTGTAAAAAAAACCGCATCTTTATATCATGTACGGTTTTCTATTGGCATCAATTTTGCATATTAATTAGCTGAACTTAGTCATTTTTGAGATTTAATTTGTCTGCAGATTGGCCGAAATTGCTAAAATAGTATATTTGGTTAATTTATTATAATTATTCAATGATAGATTTTTTAATTTTGTTTTCTGTATTAAACGAAGTCAGGAAAGATATGCATTTAACATGTGATATTTAAATTAACGCTGCTTTTTCAAGCAAGCGTCCAAATATACCTTCAAAATCTTAAAATGTGCCAATTTTGTCATTACAGCCATTTGTGGCAGGATTTCATTCCATCTACGAGCATCTTTAAATTGACACTACGTCACAATGCATTGACCGATTTCAATTCTGTTTTTTTTTATTCTTTAATAAAGCTCAATAATGTAGGAACATTAAATAACATGTTTCTGCTGCGATTATTTTTGAGGTGATATGCCTAATAAAAGTACTAGTAGTAGATACTAGGCTATATAAGCGACGTGTTTATCGGTTGTGTAAGCGCATGCCCAGCAGCCGGTTATCACAACGTTTCACTTGGGAACCAAGGGAACAGTGCCAGTGCATTGGTTGGTCACCCCAGGTTAAATAAGAAATAAAATTAATAAATTAATAATTAAACGTTAACAGAACCACGCTTTTACTGCATGTACAATCATTCCAAAACACCCAGTTACCGTCCAAGGAGTAACTACTTGAACTACTGTCAATAATTACAATGGGGTATGAACGTTTGGACAGTATTTATTGTGGGACATTAGAGCACATCAGACATATCGAAATGCATTCTGAATACAAAGAATGTCCTTCTGATTTTTGAAATTCGCAATGTAATACACATTTTATGGCAAATGATTAGAAATTGATATTTTTTATATTTAACAGTACTCGAAGTAAACTTTATAAATCTGATGATTTATACTTAAAGTGTATGTAGGTGGGATGAAAAGCCGACGATCAATTGAAAATTTTGACCTTTCGTATTGAAGATATGGATTTTTTCCCAAAACACCAAAAACCAATTATGTCTTCAATATGAAAGGTCAAAATTTTCAATTGATCGTCGGCTTTTCATCCTACTTACATACACTTTAAGTATAAATCAGCAAAAGATGAAGCCTCGCTTTTAGTCTAAGTTCCGTAGGGATTAGTCAAGGTTAACATTTATCCATGTAAATCCTGTTCCCGGATTCTGTTCTGTCTGTTATCAAAGTAAAAGGTGTAAGTCAGTTCTTCTGTGGAGAACTGGCCAAGCGGGGCTTCCTGTTAAAGAACAGAACGCTTTTTGGAAGTGCAGCGTCAAAAAGGTTTGGAAAGCTTTGGACTACTCCCCATTCTAGAAAAATGCAGCACTATTGCTTTTTGATTAAAAAAATATTATCATGTTTTGCCAAATGAAACATAGCTAAATCCTTATCATTTAGTTCTAACTGGTAATAAAATGATTTTTGACAATTTCAGTCACAAAATTCAAGACTTGGCACAAGTCTAAGCAATCAAATGTGTAGTATAGGCTAGGAGTTAGCTCATAAATAAATATTTAATGTTAATTCTGGTAATTGGTTATAAAAGATGAAAGAAAAGATGTTTTCTAAAAATTAGAATGCATTAACTGAAATTAGTCTTAGTACAAGTCTTTGGGCTTAATTGTCACATCATTTGAAAAACATCCTAAAATGCATTATGTTTGGCCAGTATTTCCACAAATTGACCAATTAAATAAATGATTAGGATTGAGCCATGTTTCATTTGGTGGAAGAAGATAATGTTTTTAATCGCAAAAACTTAATGTTGTATTTTGCTGGAATGGGGAGTAATCTAATGTAATGATTACTGACTTCCCGGAGTGACGGACCATTACTTCCATGGACTGGACCATATGGACTGACTCACAGTTCATGGTATGACCCCCAGACGAAGGAGGATATGCCTCATTTTACTTGTTGGATTTACCTTTGTGTCATTTGACATGGGGAATGGTATGAAGCTGCATATAGTGAGGTGATATGCAATTACAAACTATATCATGTGGGATCGATTCGTTGATATTTAAGCTGCAAAGGTGGGTCCACTTTAGTTATTCCAAAGTGGCGTTATTCTGAAAATGTGGGTTAGAGTTAAGGATACGTGTTAGAATACGGGTTAGGGCATGATTTCGGGTATGGATTAGGGTATGGGTTAGTGCATGGGTTAGGGTATGGGTTGGTGTTTATGCTTAGGATTTTGCTCAACTCAGAATATTAACGCCCCTTCGGAATATGATGCATAGAACAGAACATTTATAGCATTAAGGGGGTACTACACCCCTGGCCAATTTTGTGCCTATGTTTGCATTTTTCTCAAAAATTATAGCGTATTGGTGACAAGTAAGAAATTGTAGACAGAAAGTTGACGAAACACACATACTTTAACTGGATCTCTAAAGATGCACTCCCGTGAAATATATAACATAAAATAAAACAAACGAAGACGGGAAACAGTTGTACAGCAAATTTTCGGTACTGGGCGTACCTTCTTCAGGCTTTATTAAGTAAGATATGTATATTATAGGGGCAAGGACTACAACTACTGCACTGAAAATTCAGCAACTCGAGGCAAGTAGTTATTGATTTATTGATCAAATATTGGTTTTCCCTCATTTTTGACTGTAACTCCACAACTGTTGTCTGCGCTGAAATAAAATTTCCAGTGCATTAGTTGTAGTCCTTGCCCCTATAATATACATATCTTACTTGTCACCAATGCACT
Source organism: Amphiura filiformis (assembly GCF_039555335.1). Lineage (NCBI taxonomy): Eukaryota > Metazoa > Echinodermata > Ophiuroidea > Amphilepidida > Amphiuridae > Amphiura > Amphiura filiformis. The sequence goes on along the minus strand of NC_092639.1, from coordinate 6,126,378 downwards.
ATAATTTTTGAGAAAAATGCAAAAATAGGCAAAAAATTGGCCAGGGGTGTAGTACCCCCTTAACAATTCAATACGTGAAGCACAACATTAATAACATTAAAGCTTAATAGGTTTCCTTGTCTAAGATAAATATATTAAGAAGCTAGCAAGTTATCGGTGTTGGATTATTGAGACTATTTCGAAACGCGAAGCGGAGGGAAATAGTCTCAATAATCCAAACACCTAGGGACAATGCACTACTTCCCTTTATAACATGTTGTATTTGTATAAAGACAACGAAAGCGAGATAAAGCAGGGTATCAAGTGATTATTAAATAACGAAATAATCACGTGATATCCTTCTTGCGTGATATCGATGTTCACCCCACCAACGGCAGGATGGTGCCAGTGATAGGAATGGTCTAAACATCAAATACGAGTTTCCCTTCTTTCATGCTCTTCTTATTGTAACTTTGTTGGTTGTTTTTACTTTTGATGTCTCTCGGTTTTTTTCAGCTTCTATACTTTGGTTACCCTTATATACGAACTGACGAATGATAACATAAAATGAATGGTGAGAAAACAGCAACCGATATTAAGGCTCCGTATTCTGGTCCAAAGCGACTGTTCGTGCTGAATTTATTTTGCCTGATAACTATGGCTGGCCTTACATACATATCATCGGTAAGAGTATGCATACCGGATTACGCACCACTAAATAAATGTAGTTTTCTGTGCTGTGTTAAAATGAAAGAACTTCTTTCTTTTTGTTCACATTACTTTTTGCAATGAATTAATGTTATTTTTGTCACGTCGTCAAATATGGCATTATTTAAGCAACTTTATCGAAAGGTCATAGTTTAACTGAGCCATACTGTCCCCGAATGTATTGCGACATATCAATTTGTAAGCGCTCTTTAGCCAAAGTCATAGTTCATTGAATTTACAACCGTATGACAAAGTTGGCGAAAATAGTAACTTTTGCACAAGATTTGCAATTTAAAGAGAATTGGCCATTGCTTATTAAAATGAGGCTAGTATATGAACAATATAAGTGTGCTCTTTCATTTAATGACATAACATTTGAAAAATATTGTAAGGAACACTTGAGGTTTTGACTTTTAAAAGCTACATTTTAGTCATAATGGCTCTGCAGCAATCGTCAGGACCTATCAATGTCACGAGAGAAAAGCTTTTAAGATAAAGGTCCATTCAGAGATCCCAGCGTAAGTGTAACAAAATTAATTAATTGTTTATAAATTGCCTAAAAGTAAAGGCAACTAATTTCCCTACTTAAGGTGGTGCTACACCCCATGATAAATTTGTGACTATTTTTGCATTTTTCATCTTTTTTGTTGTTGTTGTAACAAATGTTATGTATATTATAAAGACAAGAAATCCAGTTAATACACAGGAATTTCAGTAACTCAAGACAAGCGGTACGTTATTTATGATAAGAAAAGAGGTACCGATAGAATGTACCTCATTTCTTAACATCTATAATGAGTCTTGTCTTGAGTCACTGAAATTTCAGTGAAATAATTGCAATTTGATATGTCTGGTGTACTCTCAGCTCCCACAAAAAAATAATGCAAACGTTAATATCCGATTCCATAAGCGACAGTTTTGCTACTGCGACACGTTGACGACGGTGAGAGAGCTACTAGATACTACTTGTGTTGTACCAGAGAAGATGTAAGAAGATGTAATTTTGTTTTCTCTCCTTTTCTTACATCTTCTCTGGTTTTACCATAGTGCAGTTATGTCCACGGCAAATTCACCGTGACCTTTCCGGCCATAAACCCGCTTAGTAAAGACTAAACCGAGATATGCAATACTAAACCATTATAGTAAGCGATTGTCCAATGCAAATTTATTACATGATTAAATTCGAATTGTCCGCTACGATCGACTAATCCAATCGATAATGACGCTATTGACATGTACGGGCGGAGCTCCACTGACCGAGTTTTGGGGTATTTTCAATGGTTTGCTGTCATTTACTCATCAAGGCGGTCCCCGTTATTATAAGGACTATGCTAATAATTTAAAGATTGACATGTAGAGAATAAACCATGCTTGATTGACAGAAAGTACTAAATTTGTACCTATTACGGTTTCGTGACACCCCTCTTCCAAATGCGACCGAGCCAGGGCGGCCCGGTGAAGCAAAATGTGCATTGGAATAACACGGGAGTTTGGATATAGATGGTAGGATTTCTTTCTCATACAAATGTATGGTCCCCCGTTATTAAAGCTTGTACCGGGTTGAAAAGAATAAGTATTAAATTGAAACATAGAGCAAGTACTAACATCATAGCTTTTATACTTTTGATGACGCTAACTAGTTCATCTCCTATATCTTCAACACAGCGCTACCAGTAGGGGTCAATTGCCTATTGTGAGTGCCCCTGTGTTGTGTACATACATGTAGGCAACAATAACTGCATGATGCTCTCCTTATATTTTTACAGGTGATGTACATTAAACCAGCCCATGTGTCATACACTATAACATCGGTAAAGCAATACCAACTTTGCGATACTTTAGACATAACAATAGACACTCGTGGCTCAGAAAATGAAAGAAAACATGGCGACGATTACCTTTGGGTGTGGGTAGACAATCGGGATTTAAATGCTAGCGCTGTAGCCGACGAAATAATTGACCATCAAAATGGGATTTACACGGCCAGATTCCAACTGCATTGGACGGGACGTGTAAACATCGCTGTCAATTTGATACAATACAGGGAAGAAGTGACTACCTTAGTACGTGTACGGGACACATATCCAGCCAGATGCAGCTACCAAGGAAAATTTGAATTTATGAATATGTCTTTGACTACATCATGCCACTTTACGCAGGATATGTATTTCCTGCCAACAGAAAAATCGATAAATAACACATTTTGTAATTTCACAGATGATAAGACAGGGTTCCCTTGGTACTGTGTGAAGCCGGACGGACTATCTTGTGATAGCTATGTGGCGCACGCTGTTGCACCCCATTGCGGAACACCGTTAATAAGGTCACCGAGGTTAACTAATGAAGAAAAGCAGCTTTTTCAACGGTAAGTATGATATTTACAATTTTACAAACTGAAGCTAGTATATGGATTAGATAAGTGTGCTCTTTCATTTAATGACATAAAATTTGAAAAATATTGCAAGGAACACTTGAGATTTTGACTTTTAAAACCTACATTTTGGTTTTAAAATGTCCTGGGATACGTCGTTTCAACAGATTTACCACATTCGCCTTGCTATAAACATTGAATTGCGTTATCTGTTGACCTGATTTTCTGATTTGATGAAGGGAACACTTGAGGTTTCGACAAAAACCAATCACAGAAGCCTATTTCTCACTAGATCTCACACAGCTAAGCACTCGAGTGCTTGGAAATATCTGTGTGCTCGGGTGTATAGAGGTGAAAACTGTGCGTAGATGCATTTATAAAATAATCGTTTTTGTAGTCAAACTATTTTTCATATGAAGATCATCTCAGGTCGACTAAGTATAGTGTTGGATAAGTTCACAATTATGCGTCAAAGCAATCAAGGTCATATCAAGGTCAACTTGTTACTGATACTGAAAGCTCGACTTATCGTATCGGATATAGGTTATGCGATACTTGTATACAGACTTCTTGACATCGTGTCGAGCTAGATTGAAGAGTTTGCCATCTGTCCTGGACCGGAGGAAAACTCCATGCTGACCATCTGATTGGTGCCAACACACATCCCTGCTTAACACCAGAAACCGGAAATGGCTCGGTTGTATCACAATAAGCTAGAACAGTTGCCTGCATTCCATCATGAAATTCACGAATGATCTTGACAAAGATGTCTGGACAACCATAATGCCCCAGTAGTTTCCAAAGTAGTTCTCTCTCGATTGTGTCGAATGCTTTGGTGAAGTCGATGAAGACCATGTAAAGTGGACTTGCTGCTCTATTGATTTCTCCTGAAGCTGGCGCAGGTTGAAGATATTGGATCAATTGTGGATCGACTGGCTCTGAACCCACATTGGCTTTCATGTAGTATTTTACTTGTTGTAATCTGGCTAGGAGAATCTTTGCGGTCACCCTTCTTAATGGTGTCAAGATGTCAAGAAGTCTGTGTACAAGAGCTCCTATATGCTGATGATGCCGCCCTGGTGGCTCAATCCATTGAAGTCCTGCAGAACATGTTGGACTGTTTTGTGACTGCATCAGTTGCGCTGCATTTGGCCTTACAATCAACATCAGTAAAACAGTGGTCATTTACAAACCTACTCTTGGTACTCAACTCCAAGATCCTGATCTCTACATACATGGAGAACCTGTCAAATCGGTCACCAATTTCACCTACCTGGGGAGTGTGATTTCCATGGACAATATTGTCGATCTGGAGATCACAAGACGCATTCAGAGTACCACCAGTGCCTTTGGATCTCTGGAAAAAAGAGTTTGGTCCCAGCGTGGTATAAGACTAAATGTAAACTGTATCGCGTGTTCGCCCTACCCTGTCTCCTGTATTCTACTGAGACTTACACACTCAATCGGAGGCATATCAAGAAGTTAACCTCCATTCAACTTTGCCACCTTAGATGTGTCATGGGAATATCACGGCATGACCGAGTCCCTAATGGAGAGGTGCTTCAGAGAGCCAAAATGGAGAACGTAGAAGCCATCCTAGTGAAAAGCCAACTGCGCTGGGTCGGTCATGTCGTGAGGATGCCTGATTAAAGACTACCAAAAGATGTGATGTATGGTGAACTCACGGAAGGAAAGAGAAACGTGGTAGGCAGAAACTTCGGTATAGAGATGTTGTTAAGCGTCATCTGAAGACAGCTGACGTGGATGTTGAAACATGGGAGACGAAAGCTAGTGACCAGGTCAGTTGGAGGAAGAAATTTCATGATGCTGGGAAAACAGTGGAGCGCAAGCGAAAGGAGAAGTACCTCGAAGGATGGAGAAAGTGACACCCATCAACTTCGACAACTGTGCCTTCATCGACAACGATGGGCAGCCGATGATGATGATGATGCGATACTTAAGGGGTAGTTTTACAAGTCATACGAGTAAAAGGTTATGGAGGTGTGTCCGATTGTGTTTATCCTTGATACTTATATAATATTGAATGGTGTAATATTTTTTGAGTGTGATATTCAATATTATTATTATTATATACAGAATATATAGCCACCGGGTTTAACCAATGTGTATTGAGATAGCTCTTTACTCCAAAATATTGCATTTGTAGGCCTAGAGTCGAAGACGAATTTTAAGTGTAATATGTTTTCTACGAAATCGTTACGGTGCTGTATTGTTGTGCTGTTGTATCATACGCGTGTTGGTCTGTCACCATGGTAACGCGCGACGCGTATCACAATATTTAAAAAAATTGTATTGCATCCGGTATTTTGCCAATATTGTACATTCAATATTATATAAATAATAATATTATTTATATCAGGCTTTTGATATGCGGTAAATGAAAATTTAAGCTTACGTAACCACATGTGTATTGTAATGTAAGCTTAGCTTTTGACCTTCTTGTTTTCTGCTCTTTACTCTCCAAAGACAATTTCGGAATAATTATATACGTTATAGGTTTATTTGTAGATGTGAATTATATTTCCTAAGGTTATCATCATCCAGAATTGCCGCGAATTAATTTGGTGATTTTACTTGTTTATACCGGTACAGTACGAAATCTCCTGTCAGTATTATTGTGCTGTTGTATCATGATGCGTGTTGGTGCTGTCACCACGGTTACTCGCGACGCGTACGAGATACGCGTACAATATTAATAAAATATTGTATTGCATCCGGGTATTTTGCAAATATTGTACAATATACAGTTTTATTGTATCGCTCAAAAGCCTGATATAAATAATAATAATAATAATTATTGGTATGGTATTTAGTATTCCATAGTTCATGAAACTAAAATAAACAAAAAATTCATATTTCAGCCCCTCATCCAAGATATGTTTAATTATATACAAAATTCGTACTTTTATCTCTTTTTTTTTTCAGTTTAAAGTCAGTAAAGTCAGTATCAGCGGAGACAACATTTATAGACGTAGAACCAACCAAATCAAAAGGTACAAGGTATTATAACTAACCCACTTTGGACCCAACTTATAAAAAAGAGAATGGATGCTTAACATCTTTTAAAGGCATTAAAAGTAAATGTATGCATTTAAACAGCACGATCATAACTTAAGCTACTCGACGGTTGGATAAAAAAACAATAATACCACCCAAAAGTTGATTTTACCCAACAGTTGATTTTACCCAACAATTGATTTTATCCAACAGTTGATTTTATCCAACAGTAGATTTTACCCAACAGTTGATTTTATCCAACAGTAGATTTTACCAACAGTTGATTTTACCCACCAGTAGATTTTACCAACAGTTGATTTAACCAACAGTTGATTTAACCAACAGTTGATTTTATCCAACAGTAGATTTTACCCAACAGTTGATTTTACCCAACAGTAGATTTTACCAACAGTTGATTTAACCAACAGTTGATTTAACCAACAGTTGATTTAACCAACAGTTGATTTAACCAACAGTTGATTTTGCCCAAAAGTTGATTTTATCCAACAGTTGATTTTATCCAACAGTAGATTTTACCCAACAGTTGATTGTACCCAACAGTTAATTTTATCCAACAGTTGATTTAACCAACAGTTGATTTAACCAACAGTTGATTTAACCAACAGTTGATTTTACCTTAACAATTGATTTTATCCAACAGTTGATTTTATCCAACAGTAGATTTTATCCAACAGTTGATTTTACCCAACAGTTGATTTTATCCAACAGTTGATTTAACCAACAGTTGATTTAACCAACAGTTGATTTAACCAACAGTTGATTTTACCCAACAGTTGATTTTATCCAACAGTAGATTTTACCCAA